>NC_090377.1:11087400-11387400 GCF_036365525.1 Heterodontus francisci
CAGGGCCGCAGTATCGAGGGGTCAGTCAGTCACACAGTGACAGGGATCGAGGGGTCACAGTCACACGGTGACAGGGCCACACTATCGAGGGGTCAGTCAGTCACACAGTGACAAGGCCACAATATCGAGGGGTCAGTCAGTCACACAGTGACAGGGCCGCACTATCGAGGGGTCAGTCAGTCACACAGTGATAAGGCCACAATATCAAGGGGTCAGTCAGTCACACAGTGAGAAGGCCACAATATCAAGGGGTCAGTCAGTCACACAGTGATAGGGCCACACGATCGAGGGGTCAGTCAGCCACACAGTGACATGGCCACAATATCGAGGGGTCAGTCAGTCACACAGTGACAGGGCCGCACTATCGCGGGGTCAGTCAGTCACACAGTGACAGGGCCGCACTATCGAGGGGTCAGTCAGTCACACAGTGACAAGGCCACAATATCGAGGGGTCAGTCAGTCACACAGTGACAGGGCCGCACTATCGAGTGGTCAGTCAGTCACACAGTGACAGGGCCGCACTATCGAGGGGTCAGTCAGTCACACAGTGACAGGGCCGCACTATCGAGGGGTCAGTCAGTCACACAGTGACAGGGCCGCACTATCGAGGGGTCAGTCAGTCACACAGTGACAGGGCCGCACTATCGAGGGGTCAGTCAGTCACACGGTGACAGGGCCGCACTATCGAGGGGTCAGTCAGTCACACGGTGACAGGGCCGCACTATCGAGGGGTCAGTCAGTCACACGGTGACAGGGCCGCACTATCGAGGGGTCAGTCAGTCACACGGTGACAGGGCCGCACTATCGAGTGGTCAGTCAGTCACACAGTGACACGGCCACACTATCGAGGGGTCAGTCAGTCACACAGTAACAAGGCCACACTATCGAAGGGTCAGTCAGTCACACAGTGACACGGCCACACTATCGAGGGGTCAGTCAGTCACACAGTAACAAGGCCACACTATCGAAGGGTCAGTCAGTCACACAGTGACACGGCCACACTATCGAGGGGTCAGTCAGTCACACAGTAACAAGGGCACAATATCAAGGGGTCAGTCAGTCACACAGTGATAGGGCCACACGATCGAGGGGTCAGTCAGCCACACAGTGACAAGGCCACAATATCGAGGGGTCAGTCAGTCACACAGTGATAGGGCCGCACTATCGAGGGGTCAGTCAGTCACACAGTGACAGGGCCGCACTATCGAGGGGTCAGTCAGTCACACAGTGACAAGGCCACAATATCGAGGGGTCAGTCAGTCACACAGTGACAGGGCCGCACTATCGAGTGGTCAGTCAGTCACACAATGACAGGGCCGCTCTATCGAGGCGTCAGTCAGTCACACAGTGACAGGGCCGCACTATCGAGGGGTCAGTCAGCCACACAGTGACAGGGCCGCACTATCGAGGGGTCAGTCAGTCACACAATGACAGGGCTGCACTATCGAGTGGTCAGTCACACAGTGACAGGGCCGCACTATCGAGGGGTCAGTCAATCACACAGTGACAGGGCCGCGCTATCGAGGGGTCAGTCAGTCACACAGTGACAGGGCCGCACTGAGGGGTCAGTCAGTCACACAGTGACAGGGCCGCACTATGGAGGGTCGGTCACACAGTGACAGGGCCGCACTATCGAGAGGTCAGTCAGTCACACAGTGACAGGGCCGCACTATCGAGGGGTCAGTCGCACAGTGACAGGGCCGCACTATCGAGGTGTCAGTCAGTCACACAGTGACAGGGCCGCACTATTGAGGGGTCTGTCAGTCACACAGTGACAGGGCCGCACTATCGAGGGTCGGTCACACAGTGACAGGGCCGCACTATCGAGGGGTCAGTCAGTCACACAATGACAGGGCCGCACTATCGAGGGGTAAGTCAGTCACACAGTGACAGGGCCGCACTATCGAGGGGTCAGTCAGTCACATAGTGACAGGACCGCGCTATCGAGGGGTCAGTCAGTCACACAATGACAGGGCTGCACTATCGAGTGGTCAGTCACACAGTGACAGGGCCGCACTATCGAGGGGTCAGTCAATCACACAGTGACAGGGCCGCGCTATCGAGGGGTCAGTCAGTCACACAGTGACAGGGCCGCACTATCGAGGGGTCAGTCAGTCACACAGTGACAGGGCCGCGCTATCGAGGGGTCAGTCAGTCACACAGTGACAGGGCCGCACTATCGAGGGGTCAGTCGCACAGTGACAGGGCCGCACTATCGAGGGGTCAGTCAGTCACACAGTTACAGGGCCGCACTATCGAGGGGTCAGTCAGTCACACAGTGACAGGGCCGCACTATCGAGGGGTCAGTCCGTCACACAGTGACAGGGCCGCACTATCGAGGGGTCAGTCGGTCACACAGTGAGAGGGCCGCACTATCGAGGGGTTAGTCTGTTACACAGTGACAGGGCCGCACTGAGGGGTCAGTCAGTTACACAGTGACAGGGCCGCACTGAGGGGTCAGTCAGTCACACAGTGACAGGGCCGCACTGAGGGGTCAGTCAGTTCCACAGTGACAGGGCCGCACTGAGGGGTCAGTCAGTTACACAGTGACAGGGCCGCACTATCGAGGGGTCAGTCGCACAGTGACAGGGCCGCACTATCGAGGGGTCAGTCAGTCACACAGTGACAGGGCCGCACTATCGAGGGGTCAGTCACACGGTGACTTGGTCACACGGTGACTTGGCCACACTGTCGAGGGGTCAGTCAGTTACTCAGTGACAGGGCCGCGCTATCGAGGGGTCAGTCAGTCACACAGTGACAGGGCCGCCATATCGAGGGGTCAGTCAGTCACACAGTGACACGGCCACATTATCGAGAGGTGAGTCAGTCACATGGTGACAGGGCTGCACTATCGAGGGGTCAGTCACACAGTGACGGGGCCGCACTATTGAGGGGTCAGTCACACAGTGACAGGGCCGCACTATCGAGGGGTCAGTCAGTCACACAGTGACACGGCCACATTATCGAGAGGTGAGTCAGTCACACGGTGACAGGGCTGCACTATCGAGGGGTCAGTCAGTCACACAGTGACAGGGCCGCAGTATCGAGGGGTCAGTCAGTCACACAGTGACAGGGCCGCAGTATCGAGGGGTCAGTCAGTCACACAGTGACAGGGATCGAGGGGTCACAGTCACACGGTGACAGGGCCACACTATCGAGGGGTCAGTCAGTCACACAGTGACAAGGCCACAATATCGAGGGGTCAGTCAGTCACACAGTGACAGGGCCGCACTATCGAGGGGTCAGTCAGTCACACAGTGATAAGGCCACAATATCAAGGGGTCAGTCAGTCACACAGTGAGAAGGCCACAATATCAAGGGGTCAGTCAGTCACACAGTGATAGGGCCACACGATCGAGGGGTCAGTCAGCCACACAGTGACATGGCCACAATATCGAGGGGTCAGTCAGTCACACAGTGACAGGGCCGCACTATCGCGGGGTCAGTCAGTCACACAGTGACAGGGCCGCACTATCGAGGGGTCAGTCAGTCACACAGTGACAAGGCCACAATATCGAGGGGTCAGTCAGTCACACAGTGACAGGGCCGCACTATCGAGTGGTCAGTCAGTCACACAGTGACAGGGCCGCACTATCGAGGGGTCAGTCAGTCACACAGTGACAGGGCCGCACTATTGAGGGGTCAGTCAGTCACACAGTGACAGGGCCGCACTATCGAGGGGTCAGTCAGTCACACAGTGACAGGGCCGCACTATCGAGGGGTCAGTCAGTCACACGGTGACAGGGCCGCACTATCGAGGGGTCAGTCAGTCACACGGTGACAGGGCCGCACTATCGAGGGGTCAGTCAGTCACACGGTGACAGGGCCGCACTATCGAGGGGTCAGTCAGTCACACGGTGACAGGGCCGCAATATCGAGGGGTCAGTCAGTCACAGTGTCAGGGCCGCACTATCGAGAGGTCAGTCAGTCACACAGTGACAGGGCCGCACTATCGAAGGGTCAGTCAGTCACACAGTGACACGGCCACACTATCGAGGGGTCAGTCAGTCACACAGTAACAAGGCCACACTATCGAAGGGTCAGTCAGTCACACAGTGACACGGCCACACTATCGAGGGGTCAGTCAGTCACACAGTAACAAGGCCGCACTATCAAGGGGTCAGTCAGTCACACAGTGACAGAGCCGCACTATCGAGGGGTCAGTCACACAATGACAGGGCCGCACTATGGAGGGGTCAGTCCCACAGTGACAGGGCCGCACTATCGAGGGGTCAGTCAGTCACACAGTGACACGGCCGCACTCTCGAGGGGTCATTCAGTCACACAGTGACAGGGCCGCACTATCGAGGGGTCAGTCACACAGTGACAGGGCCGCACTATCGAGGGGTCAGTCAGTCACACAGTGACACGGCCGCACTATCGAGGGGTCAGTAACTCAGTGACAGGGCTGCACTATCGAGGGGTCAGTCAGTCACACAGTGACAGGGCCGCACTATCGAGGGGTCAGTCAGTCACACAATGACAGGGCCGCACTATCGAGGGGTCAGTCAGTCACACAATGACAGGGCCGCACTATCGAGGGGTCAGTCAGTCACACAATGACAGGGCCGCACTATCGAGGGGTCAGTCAGTCACACAGTGACAGGGCTGCACTATCGAGGGTCGGTCACACAGTGTCAGAGCCGCACTATCGAGGGGTCAGTCAGTCACACAGTGACAGGGCCGCACTATCGAGGGGTCAGTCAGTCACACAATGACAGGGCCGCACTATCGAGGGGTCAGTCAGTCACAGTGTCAGGGCCGCACTATCGAGGGTCGGTCACACAGTGACAGGGCCGCACTATCGAGTGGTCAGTCCGTCGCACATTGACACGGCCGCACTATCGAGGGGTCAGTCTGTCACACAGTGACAGGGCCGCACTATCGAGGGGTCAGTCATTCACACAGTGACAGGGCCGCACTGAGGGTTCAGTCAGTTACACAGTGACAGGGCTGCACTATCGAGGGGTCAGTCACACAGTGACAGGGCTGCACTATCGAGGGGTCAGTCACACGGTGACATGGCCGCACTATCGAGGGGTCAGTCAGTCACACAGTGACACGGCCACATTATCGAGAGGTGAGTCAGTCACACGGTGACAGGGCTGCACTATCGAGGGGTCAGTCAGTCACACAGTGACAGGGCCGCAGTATCGAGGGGTCAGTCAGTCACACAGTGACAGGGCCGCAGTATCGAGGGGTCAGTCAGTCACACAGTGACAGGGATCGAGGGGTCACAGTCACACGGTGACAGGGCCACACTATCGAGGGGTCAGTCAGTCACACAGTGACAAGGCCACAATATCGAGGCGTCAGTCAGTCACACAGTGACAGGGCCGCACTATCGAGGGGTCAGTCAGTCACACAGTGACAGGGCCGCACTATCGAGGGGTCAGTCAGTCACACAGTGATAAGGCCACAATATCAAGGGGTCAGTCAGTCACACAGTGATAGGGCCACACGATCGAGGGGTCAGTCAGCCACACAGTGACAAGGCCACAATTTCGAGGGGTCAGTCAGTCACACAGTGACAGGGCCGCACTATCGCGGGGTCAGTCAGTCACACAGTGACAGGGCCGCACTATCGAGGGGTCAGTCAGTCACACAGTGACAAGGCCACAATATCGAGGGGTCAGTCAGTCACACAGTGACTGGGCCGCACTATCGAGTGGTCAGTCAGTCACACAGTGACAGGGCCGCACTATCGAGGGGTCAGTCAGTCACACAGTGACAGGGCCGCACTATCGCGGGGTCAGTCAGTCACACAGTGACAGGGCCGCACTATCGAGGGGTCAGTCAGTCACACAGTGACAGGGCCGCACTATCGAGGGGTCAGTCAGTCACACAGTGACAGGGCCGCACTATCGAGGGGTCAGTCAGTCACACAGTGACAGGGCCGCACTATCGCGGGGTCAGTCAGTCACACAGTGACAGGGCCGCACTATCGAGGGGTCAGTCAGTCACACAGTGACAGGGCCGCACTATCGAGGTGTCAGTCAGTCACACAGTGACAGGGCCGCACTATCGAGGGGTCAGTCAGTCACACGGTGACAGGGCCGCACTATCGAGGGGTCAGTCAGTCACACGGTGACAGGGCCGCACTATCGAGGGGTCAGTCAGTCACAGTGTCAGGGCCGCACTATCGAGGGTCTGTCACACAGTGACAGGGCCGCACTATCGAGGGGTCAGTCACACAGTGACAGGGCCGCACTATCGAGAGGTCAGTCAGTCACACAGTGACAGGGCCGCACTATCGAAGGGTCAGTCAGTCACACAGTGACACGGCCACACTCTCGAGGGGTCAGTCAGTAACACAGTAACAAGGCCGCACTATCAAGGGGTCAGTCACACAATGACTGGGCCGCACTATGGAGGGGTCAGTCCCACAGTGACAGGGCCGCACTATCGAGGGGTCAGGCAGTCACACAGTGACACGGCCGCACTCTCGAGGGGTCAGTCAGTCACACAGTGACAGGGCCGCACTATCGAGGGGTCAGTCACACAGTGACAGGGCCGCACTATCGAGGGGTCAGTCAGTCACACAGTGACACGGCCGCACTATCGAGGGGTCAGTAACTCAGTGACAGGGCTGCACTATCGAGGGGTCAGTCAGTCACACAGTTACAGGGCCGCACTATCGAGGGGTCAGTCAGTCACACAATGACAGGGCCGCACTATCGAGGGGTCAGTCAGTCACACAATGACAGGGCCGCACTATCGAGGGGTCAGTCAGTCACACAGTGTCAGGACTGCACTATCGAGGGTCGGTCACACAGTGTCAGGGCCGCACTATCGAGGGGTCAGTCAGTCACACGGTGACAGGGCCGCACTATCGAGGGGTCAGTCAGTCACACAATGACAGGGCCGCACTATCGAGGGGTCAGTCAGTCACAGTGTCAGGGCCGCACTATCGAGGGTCGGTCACACAGTGACAGGGCCGCACTATCGAGTGGTCAGTCCGTCACACATTGACACGGCCGCACTATCGAGGGGTCAGTCTGTCACACAGTGACAGGGCCGCACTATCGAGGGGTCAGTCAGTCACACAGTGACAGGGCCGCACTGAGGGTTCAGTCAGTTACACAGTGACAGGGCTGCACTATCGAGGGGTCAGTCACACGGTGACAGGGCCGCACTGTCGAGGGGTCAGTCAGTCACACAGTGACACGGCCACACTATCAAGGGGTCAGTCAGTCACACAGTGACAGGGCCGCACTATCAAGGGGTCAGTCAGTCACACAGTGACACGGCCACACTATCAAGAGGTCAGTCAGTCACACAGTGACAGGGCCGCGCTATCGAGGGGTCAGTCAGTCACACAGTGACAGGGCCGCGCTATCGAGGGGTCAGTCAGTCACACAGTGACAGGGCCGCACTATCGAGGGGTCAGTCACACGGTGACAGGGCCGCACTATCGAGAGGTCAGTCAGTCACACTGTGACAGGGCTGCACTATCGAGGGGTCAGTCACACAGTGACAGGCCCGCACTATCGAATGGTCAGTCAGTCACACAGTGACAGGGCCGCACTATCGAGGGGTCAGTCAGCCACACAGTGACAGGGCCGCACTATCGAGGGGTCAGTCAGCCACACAGTGACAGGGCCGCACTATCGAGGGGTCAGTCAGTCACACAGTGACAGGGCCGCACTATCGAGGGGTCAGTCACACGGTGACAGGGCCGCACTATCGTCGGGTCTGTCAGCCCCATGGTGACAGGGCCGCGCTATCGAGGGGTCAGTCAGTCACACGGTGACAGGGCCGCACTATCGAGGGGTCAGTCAGACACATGGTGACAGGGCCACACTAACGTGGGGTCAGTCAGCCCCATGGTGACAGGGCCGCGCTATCGAGGGGTCAGTCAGTCACACGGTGACAGGGCCGCACTATCGAGGGGTCAGTCAGACACATGGTGAGAGGGCCACACTATCAAGGGGTCAGTCAGTTACACAGTGACAGGGCCACACTATCGAGGGGTCAGTCACACAGTGACAGGGCCGCACTATCGAGGGGTCAGTCAGCCACATGGTGACAGGGCCGCACTATCGAGGGGTCAGTCACACGGTGACAGGGCCACACAATCAAGGGGTCAGTGAGTCACACAGTGACACGGCCACACTATCAAAGGGTCAGTCAGTCACACAGTGACAGGGCCGCACAATCGAGGGGTCAGTCCGTCACACAGTGACAGGGCCGCACTATCGAGGGGTCAGTCATTCACACAGTGACAGGGCCGCACTGAGGGTTCAGTCAGTTACACAGTGACAGGGCTGCACTATCGAGGGGTCAGTCACACAGTGACAGGGCTGCACTATCGAGGGGTCAGTCACACGGTGACATGGCCGCACTATCGAGGGGTCAGTCAGTCACACAGTGACACGGCCACATTATCGAGAGGTGAGTCAGTCACACGGTGACAGGGCTGCACTATCGAGGGGTCAGTCAGTCACACAGTGACAGGGCCGCAGTATCGAGGGGTCAGTCAGTCACACAGTGACAGGGCCGCAGTATCGAGGGGTCAGTCAGTCACACAGTGACAGGGCCGCAGTATCGAGGGGTCAGTCAGTCACACAGTGACAGGGATCGAGGGGTCACAGTCACACGGTGACAGGGCCACACTATCGAGGGGTCAGTCAGTCACACAGTGACAAGGCCACAATATCGAGGCGTCAGTCAGTCACACAGTGACAGGGCCGCACTATCGAGGGGTCAGTCAGTCACACAGTGACAGGGCCGCACTATCGAGGGGTCAGTCAGTCACACAGTGAGAAGGCCACAATATCAAGGGGTCAGTCAGTCACACAGTGATAGGGCCACACGATCGAGGGGTCAGTCAGCCACACAGTGACAAGGCCACAATTTCGAGGGGTCAGTCAGTCACACAGTGACAGGGCCGCACTATCGCGGGGTCAGTCAGTCACACAGTGACAGGGCCGCACTATCGAGGGGTCAGTCAGTCACACAGTGACAAGGCCACAATATCGAGGGGTCAGTCAGTCACACAGTGACTGGGCCGCACTATCGAGTGGTCAGTCAGTCACACAGTGACAGGGCCGCACTATCGAGGGGTCAGTCAGTCACACAGTGACAGGGCCGCACTATCGCGGGGTCAGTCAGTCACACAGTGACAGGGCCGCACTATCGAGGGGTCAGTCAGTCACACAGTGACAGGGCCGCACTATCGAGGGGTCAGTCAGTCACACAGTGACAGGGCCGCACTATCGAGGGGTCAGTCAGTCACACAGTGACAGGGCCGCACTATCGCAGGGTCAGTCAGTCACACAGTGACAGGGCCGCACTATCGAGGGGTCAGTCAGTCACACAGTGACAGGGCCGCACTATCGAGGTGTCAGTCAGTCACACAGTGACAGGGCCGCACTATCGAGGGGTCAGTCAGTCACACGGTGACAGGGCCGCACTATCGAGGGGTCAGTCAGTCACACGGTGACAGGGCCGCACTATCGAGGGGTCAGTCAGTCACAGTGTCAGGGCCGCACTATCGAGGGTCTGTCACACAGTGACAGGGCCGCACTATCGAGGGGTCAGTCACACAGTGACAGGGCCGCACTATCGAGAGGTCAGTCAGTCACACAGTGACAGGGCCGCACTATCGAAGGGTCAGTCAGTCACACAGTGACACGGCCACACTATCGAGGGGTCAGTCAGTAACACAGTAACAAGGCCGCACTATCAAGGGGTCAGTCACACAATGACTGGGCCGCACTATGGAGGGGTCAGTCCCACAGTGACAGGGCCGCACTATCGAGGGGTCAGGCAGTCACACAGTGACACGGCCGCACTCTCGAGGGGTCAGTCAGTCACACAGTGACAGGGCCGCACTATCGAGGGGTCAGTCACACAGTGACAGGGCCGCACTATCGAGGGGTCAGTCAGTCACACAGTGACACGGCCGCACTATCGAGGGGTCAGTCAGTCACACAGTGACACGGCCGCACTATCGAGGGGTCAGTAACTCAGTGACAGGGCTGCACTATCGAGGGGTCAGTCAGTCACACAGTTACAGGGCCGCACTATCGAGGGGTCAGTCAGTCACACAGTGACAGGGCCGCACTATCGAGGGGTCAGTCAGTCACACAGTGAGAAGGCCACAATATCAAGGGGTCAGTCAGTCACGCAGTGATAGGGCCACACGATCGAGGGGTCAGTCAGCCACACAGTGACAAGGCCACAATTTCGAGGGGTCAGTCAGTCACACAGTGACAGGGCCGCACTATCGCGGGGTCAGTCAGTCACACAGTGACAGGGCCGCACTATCGAGGGGTCAGTCAGTCACACAGTGACTGGGCCGCACTATCGAGTGGTCAGTCAGTCACACAGTGACAGGGCCGCACTATCGAGGGGTCAGTCAGTCACACAGTGACAGGGCCGCACTATCGCGGGGTCAGTCAGTCACACAGTGACAGGGCCGCACTATCGAGGGGTCAGTCAGTCACACAGTGACAGGGCCGCACTATCGAGGGGTCAGTCAGTCACACAGTGACAGGGCCGCACTATCGAGGGGTCAGTCAGTCACACAGTGACAGGGCCGCACTATCGCGGGGTCAGTCAGTCACACAGTGACAGGGCCGCACTATCGAGGGGTCAGTCAGTCACACAGTGACAGGGCCGCACTATCGAGGTGTCAGTCAGTCACACGGTGACAGGGCCGCACTATCGAGGGGTCAGTCAGTCACACGGTGACAGGGCCGCACTATCGAGGGGTCAGTCAGTCACACGGTGACAGGGCCGCACTATCGAGGGGTCAGTCAGTCACAGTGTCAGGGCCGCACTATCGAGGGTCTGTCACACAGTGACAGGGCCGCACTATCGAGGGGTCAGTCACACAGTGACAGGGCCGCACTATCGAGAGGTCAGTCAGTCACACAGTGACAGGGCCGCACTATCGAAGGGTCAGTCAGTCACACAGTGACACGGCCACACTATCGAGGGGTCAGTCAGTAACACAGTAACAAGGCCGCACTATCAAGGGGTCAGTCACACAATGACTGGGCCGCACTATGGAGGGGTCAGTCCCACAGTGACAGGGCCGCACTATCGAGGGGTCAGGCAGTCACACAGTGACACGGCCGCACTCTCGAGGGGTCAGTCAGTCACACAGTGACAGGGCCGCACTATCGAGGGGTCAGTCACACAGTGACAGGGCCGCACGATCGAGGGGTCAGTCAGTCACACAGTGACACGGCCGCACTATCGAGGGGTCAGTAACTCAGTGACAGGGCTGCACTATCGAGGGGTCAGTCAGTCACACAGTTACAGGGCCGCACTATCGAGGGGTCAGTCAGTCACACAATGACAGGGCCGCACTATCGAGGGGTCAGTCAGTCACACATTGACAGGGCCGCACTATCGAGGGGTCAGTCAGTCACACAGTGTCAGGACTGCACTATCGAGGGTCGGTCACACAGTGTCAGGGCCGCACTATCGAGGGGTCAGTCAGTCACACGGTGACAGGGCCGCACTATCGAGGGGTCAGTCAGTCACACAATGACAGGGCCGCACTATCGAGGGGTCAGTCAGTCACAGTGTCAGGGCCGCACTATCGAGGGTCGGTCACACAGTGACAGGGCCGCACTATCGAGTGGTCAGTCCGTCACACATTGACACGGCCGCACTATCGAGGGGTCAGTCTGTCACACAGTGACAGGGCCGCACTATCGAGGGGTCAGTCAGTCACACAGTGACAGGGCCGCACTGAGGGTTCAGTCAGTTACACAGTGACAGGGCTGCACTATCGAGGGGTCAGTCATACGGTGACAGGGCCGCACTGTCGAGGGGTCAGTCAGTCACACAGTGACACGGCCACACTATCAAGGGGTCAGTCAGTCACACAGTGACAGGGCCGCACTATCAAGGGGTCAGTCAGTCACACAGTGACACGGCCACACTATCAAGAGGTCAGTCAGTCACACAGTGACAGGGCCGCGCTATCGAGGGGTCAGTCAGTCACACAGTGACAGGGCCGCGCTATCGAGGGGTCAGTCAGTCACACAGTGACAGGGCCGCACTATCGAGGGGTCAGTCACACGGTGACAGGGCCGCACTATCGAGAGGTCAGTCAGTCACACTGTGACAGGGCTGCACTATCGAGGGGTCAGTCACACAGTGACAGGCCCGCACTATCGAGGGGTCAGTCAGTCACACAGTGACAGGGCCGCACTATCGAGGGGTCAGTCAGCCACACAGTGACAGGGCCGCACTATCGAGGGGTCAGTCAGCCACACAGTGACAGGGCCGCACTATCGAGGGGTCAGTCAGTCACACAGTGACAGGGCCGCACTATCGAGGGGTCAGTCACACGGTGACAGGGCCGCACTATCGTGAGGTCAGTCAGCCCCATGGTGACAGGGCCGCGCTATCGAGGGGTCAGTCAGTCACACGGTGACAGGGCCGCACTATCGAGGGGTCAGTCAGACACATGGTGACAGGGCCACACTAACGTGGGGTCAGTCAGCCCCATGGTGACAGGGCCGCGCTATCGAGGGGTCAGTCAGTCACACGGTGACAGGGCCGCACTATCGAGGGGTCAGTCAGACACATGGTGACAGGGCCACACTATCAAGGGGTCAGTCAGTTACACAGTGACAGGGCCACACTATCGAGGGGTCAGTCACACAGTGACAGGGCCGCACTATCGAGGGGTCAGTCAGCCACATGGTGACAGGGCCGCACTATCGAGGGGTCAGTCACACGGTGACAGGGCCACACAATCAAGGGGTCAGTGAGTCACACAGTGACACGGCCACACTATCAAAGGGTCAGTCAGTCACACAGTGACAGGGCCGCACAATCGAGGGGTCAGTCCGTCACACAGTGACAGGGCCGCACTATCGAGGGGTCAGTCGCACAGTGACAGAGCCGCACTATCGAGGGGTCAGTCAGTCACAGAGTGACAGGGCCGCACTATCGAGGGGTCAGTCAGTCACACAGTGACAGGACCGCACTATCGAGAGGTCAGTCAGTCACACTGTGACAGGGCTGCACTATCGAGGGGTCAGTCACACAGTGACAGGCCCGCACTATCGAGGGGTCAGTCAGTCACACAGTGACAGGGCCGCACTATCGAGGGGTCAGTCAGCCACACAGTGACAGGGCCGCACTATCGAGGGGTCAGTCAGCCACACAGTGACAGGGCCGCACTATCGAGGGGTCAGTCAGTCACACAGTGACAGGGCCGCACTATCGAGGGGTCAGTCACACGGTGACAGGGCCGCACTATCGTGGGGTCAGTCAGCCCCATGGTGACAGGGCCGTGCTATCGAGGGATCAGTCAGACACATGGTGACAGGGCCGCACTATCGAGGGGTCAGTCAGACACATGGTGACAGGGCCACACTAACGTGGGGTCAGTCAGCCCCATGGTGACAGGGCCGCGCTATCGAGGGGTCAGTCAGTCACACGGTGACAGGGCCACACTATCAAGGGGTCAGTCAGTTACACAGTGACAGGGCCACACTATCGAGGGGTCAGTCACACAGTGACAGGGCCGCACTATCGAGGGGTCAGTCAGTCACACAGTGACACGGCCACACTATCAAAGGGTCAGTCAGTCACACAGTGACAGGGCCGCACAATCGAGGGGTCAGTCCGTCACACAGTGACAGGGCCGCACTATCGAGGGGTCAGTCGCACAGTGACAGGGCCGCACTATCGAGGGGTCAGTCAGTCACAGAGTGACAGGGCCGCACTATCGAGGGGTCAGTCAGTCACACAGTGACGGGGCTGCACTATCGAGGGGTCAGTCACTCACACAGTGACAGGGCCGCACAATCGAGGGGTCAGTCCGTCACACAGTGACAGGGCCGCACTATCGAGGGGTCAGTCGGTCACACAGTGACAGGGCCGCACTATCGAGGGGTCAGTCAGTTACACAGTGACAGGGCCACACAGGGTTCAGTCAGTTACACAGTGACAGGGCCGCACTGAGGGGTCAGTCAGTTACACAGTGACAGGGCTGCACTGAGGGGTCAGTCAGTCACACAGTGACAGGGCCGCACTGAGGGGTCAGTCAGTTCCACAGTGACAGGGCCGCACTGAGGGGTCAGTCAGTTACACAGTGACAGGGCCGCACTATCGAGGGGTCAGTCGCACAGTGACAGGGCCGCACTATCGAGGGGTCAGTCAGTCACACAGTGACAGGGCCGCACTATCGAGGGGTCAGTCACACGGTGACTTGGTCACACGGTGACTTGGCCACACTATCGAGGGGTCAGTCAGTTACTCAGTGACAGGGCCGCACTATCGAGGGGTCAGTCAGTCACACAGTGACACGGCCACATTATCGAGAGGTGAGTCAGTCACATGGTGACAGGGCTGCACTATCGAGGGGTCAGTCACACAGAGACAGGGCCGCAATATCGAGGGGTCAGTCACACAGTGACAGGGCCGCACTATCGAGGGGTCAGTCAGTCACACAGTGACACGGCCACATTATCGAGAGGTGCGTCAGTCACACGGTGACAGGGCTGCACTATCGAGGGGTCAGTCAGTCACACAGTGACAGGGCCGCAGTATCGAGGGGTCAGTCAGTCACACAGTGACAGGGCCGCAGTATCGAGGGGTCAGTCAGTCACACAGTGACAGGGATCGAGGGGTCACAGTCACACGGTGACAGGGCCACACTATCGAGGGGTCAGTCAGTCACACAGTGATAAGGCCACAATATCAAGGGGTCAGTCAGTCACACAGTGACAAGGGCACAATATCGAGGGGTCAGTCAGTCACACAGTGTCAGGGCCACACGATCGAGGGGTCAGTCAGCCACACAGTGACAAGGCCACAATATCGAGGGGTCAGTCAGTCACACAGTGACAGGGCCGCACTATCGAGGGGTCAGTCAGTCACCCAGTGACAGGGCCGCACTATCGAGGGGTCAGTCAGTCACACAGTGACAAGGCCACAATATCGAGGGGTCAGTCAGTCACACAGTGACAGGGCCGCACTATCGAGTGGTCAGTCAGTCACACAATGACAGGGCCGCACTATCGAGGCGTCAGTCAGTCACACAGTGACAGGGCCGCACTATCGAGGGGTCAGTCAGCCACACAGTGACAGGGCCGCACTATCGAGGGGTCAGTCAGTCACACAATGACAGGGCTGCACTATCGAGTGGTCAGTCACACAGTGACAGGGCCGCACTATCGAGGGGTCAGTCAATTACACAGTGACAGGGCCGCGCTATCGAGGGGTCCATCAGTCACACAGTGACAGGGCCGCACTGAGGGGTCAGTCAGTCACACAGTGACAGAGCCGCACTATGGAGGGTTGGTCACACAGTGACAGGGCCGCACTATCGAGAGGTCAGTCAGTCACACAGTGACAGGGCCGCACTATCGAGGGGTCAGTCGCACAGTGACAGGGCCGCACTATCGAGGTGTCAGTCAGTCACACAGTGACAGGGCCGCACTATCGAGGGGTCAGTCAGTCACACAGTGACAGGGCCGCACTATCGAGGGTCGGTCACACAGTGACAGGGCCGCACTATCGAGGGGTCAGTCAGTCACACAATGACAGGGCCGCACTATCGAGGGGTCAGTCAGTCACACAGTGACAGGGCCGCACTATCGAGGGGTCAGTCAGTCACACAGTGACAGGACCGCACTATCGAGGGGTTAGTCAGTCACACAATGACAGGGCTGCACTATCGAGTGGTCAGTCACACAGTGACAGGGCCGCACTATCGAGGGGTCAGTCAATCACACAGTGACAGGGCCGCGCTATCGAGGGGTCAGTCAGTCACACAGTGACAGGGCCGCACTATCGAGGGGTCAGTCAGTCACACAGTGACAGGGCCGCACTATCGAGGGGTCAGTCAGTCACACAGTGACAGGGCCGCACTATCGAGTGGTCAGTCGCACAGTGACAGGGCCGCACTATCGAGGGGTCAGTCAGTCACACAGTGACAGGGCCGCACTATCGAGGGGTCAGTCAGTCACACAGTGACAGGGCCGCACTATCGAGGGGTCAGTCAGTCACACAGTGACAGGGCCGCACAATCGAGGGGTCAGTCCGTCACACAGTGACAGGTCCGCACTACCGAGGGGTCAGTCGGTCACACAGTGACAGGGCCGCACTATCGAGGGGTTAGTCAGTTACACAGTGACAGGGCCGCACTGAGGGGTCAGTCAGTTACACAGTGACAGGGCCGCACTGAGGGGTCAGTCAGTTACACAGTGACAGGGCCGCACTGAGGGGTCAGTCAGTCACACAGTGACAGGGCCGCACTGAGGGGTCAGTCAGTTCCACAGTGACAGGGCCGCACTGAGGGGTCAGTCAGTTACACAGTGACAGGGCCGCACTATCGAGGGGTCAGTCGCACAGTGACAGGGCCGCACTATCGAGGGGTCAGTCAGTCACACAGTGACAGGGCCGCACTATCGAGGGCTCAGTCACACGATGACTTGGTCACACGGTGTCTTGGCCACACTATCGAGGGGTCAGTCAGTCACACAGTGACAGGGCCGCGCTATCGAGGGGTCAGTCAGTCACACAGTGACAGGGCCACATTATCGAGAGGTGAGTCAGTCACATGGTGACAGGGCTACACTATCGAGGGGTCAGTCACACAGTGACAGGGCCGCACTATTGAGGGGTCAGTCACACAGTGACAGGGCCGCACTATCGAGGGGTCAGTCAGTCACACAGTGACACGGCCACATAATCGAGAGGTGAGTCAGTCATACGGTGACAGGGCTTCACTATCGAGTTGTCAGTCAGTCACACAGTGACAGGGCCGCAGTATCGAGGGGTCAGTCAGTCACACAGTGACAGGGCCGCAGTATCGAGGGGTCAGTCAGTCACACAGTGATAAGGCCACAATATCAAGGGGTCAGTCAGTCACACAGTGAGAAGGCCACAATATCAAGGGGTCAGTCAGTCACACAGTGATAGGGCCACACGATCGAGAGGTCAGTCAGCCACACAGTGACAAGGCCACAATATCGAGGGGTCAGTCAGTCACACAGTGACAGGGCCGCACTATCGCGGGGTCAGTCAGTCACACAGTGACAGGGCCGCACTATCGAGGGGTCAGTCAGTCACACAGTGACAAGGCCACAATATTGAGGGGTCAGTCAGTCACACAGTGACAGGGCCGCACTATCGAGTGGTCAGTCAGTCACACAGTGACAGGGCCGCACTATCGAGGGGTCAGTCAGTCACACAGTGACAGGGCCGCACTATCGCGTTCAGTCAGTCACACAGTGACAGGGCCGCACTATCGAGGGGTCAGTCAGTCACACAGTGACAGGGCCGCACTATCGAGGGGTCAGTCAGTCACACAGTGACAGGGCCGCACTATCGAGGGGTCAGTCAGTCACACGGTGACAGGGCCGCACTATCGAGGGGTCAGTCAGTCACACGGTGACAGGGCCGCACTATCGAGGGGTCAGTCAGTAACACAATGACAGGGCCGCACTGTCGAGGGGTCAGTCAGTCACAGTGTCAGGGCCGCACTATCGAGGGTCTGTCACACAGTGACAGGGCCGCACTATCGAGGGGTCAGTCACACCGTGACAGGGCCGCACTATCGAGAGGTCAGTCAGTCACACAGTGACAGGGCCGCACTATCGAAGGGTCAGTCAGTCACACAGTGACACGGCCACACTATCGAGGGGTCAGTCAGTCACACAGTAACAAGGCCGCACTATCAAGGGGTCAGTCAGTCACACAGTGACAGAGCCGCACTATCGAGGGGTCAGTCACACAATGACAGGGCCGCACTATGGAGGGGTCAGTCCCACAGTGACAGGGCCGCATTATCGAGGGGTCAGTCAGTCACACAGTGACACGGCCGCACTCTCGAGGGGTCAGTCAGTCACACAGTGACAGGGCCGCACTATCGAGGGGTCAGTCGCACAGTGACAGGGCCGCACTATCGAGGTGTCAGTCAGTCACACAGTGACAGGGCCGCACTATCGAGGGGTCAGTCAGTCACACAGTGACAGGGCCGCACTATCGAGGGTCGGTCACACAGTGACAGGGCCGCACTATCGAGGGGTCAGTCAGTCACACAATGACAGGGCCGCACTATCGAGGGGTCAGTCAGTCACACAGTGACAGGACCGCACTATCGAGGGGTTAGTCAGTCACACAATGACAGGGCTGCACTATCGAGGGGTCAGTCACACAGTGACAGGGCCGCACTATCGAGGGGTCAGTCAATCACACAGTGACAGGGCTGCGCTATCGAGGGGTCAGTCAGTCACACAGTGACAGGGCCGCACTATCGAGGGGACAGTCAGTCACACAGTGACAGGGCCGCACTATCGAGGGGTCAGTCAGTCACACAGTGACAGGGCCGCACTATCGAGGGGTCAGTCGCACAGTGACAGGGCCGCACTATCGAGGGGTCAGTCAGTCACACAGTGACAGGGCCGCACTATCGAGGGGTCAGTCAGTCACACAGTGACAGGGCCGCACAATCGAGGGGTCAGTCCGTCACACAGTGACAGGGCCGCACTATCGAGGGGTCAGTCGGTCTCACAGTGACAGGGCCGCACTATCGAGGGGTTAGTCAGTTACACAGTGACAGGGCCGCACTGAGGGGTCAGTCAGTTACACAGTGACAGGGCCGCACTGAGGGGTCAGTCAATCACACAGTGACAGGGCCGCACTGAGGGGTCAGTCAGTTCCACAGTGACAGGGCCGCACTATCGAGGGGTCAGTCAGTCACACAGTGACAGGACCGCACTATCGAGGGGTTAGTCAGTCACACAATGACAGGGCTGCACTATCGAGTGGTCAGTCACACAGTGACAGGGCCGCACTATCGAGGGGTCAGTCAATCACACAGTGACAGGGCCGCGCTATCGAGGGGTCAGTCAGTCACACACTGACAGGGCCGCACTATCGAGGGGTCAGTCAGTCACACAGTGACAGGGCCGCACTATCGAGGGGTCAGTCAGTCACACAGTGACAGGGCCGCACTATCGAGTGGTCAGTCGCACAGTGACAGGGCCGCACTATCGAGGGGTCAGTCAGTCACACAGTGACAGGGCCGCACTATCGAGGGGTCAGTCAGTCACACAGTGACAGGGCCGCACAATCGAGGGGTCAGTCCGTCACACAGTGACAGGGCCGCACTACCGAGGGGTCAGTCGGTCACACAGTGACAGGGCCGCACTATCGAGGGGTTAGTCAGTTACACAGTGACAGGGCCGCACTGAGGGGTCAGTCAGTTACACAGTGACAGGGCCGCACTGAGGGGTCAGTCAGTCACACAGTGACAGGGCCGCACTGAGGGGTCAGTCAGTTCCACAGTGACAGGGCCGCACTGAGGGGTCAGTCAGTTACACAGTGACAGGGCCGCACTATCGAGGGGTCAGTCGCACATTGACAGGGCCGCACTATCTAGGGGTCAGTCAGTCACACAGTGACAGGGCCGCACTATCGAGGGCTCAGTCACACGATGACAGGGCCGCACTATGGAGGGGTCAGTCCCACAGTGACAGGGCCGCACTATCGAGGGGTCAGTCAGTCACACAGTGACACGGCCGCACTCTCGAGGGGTCAGTCAGTCACACAGTGACAGGGCCGCACTGAGGGGTCAGTCAGTTCCACAGTGACAGGGCCGCACTATCGAGGGGTCAGTCAGTCACACAGTGACAGGACCGCACTATCGAGGGGTTAGTCAGTCACACAATGACAGGGCTGCACTATCGAGTGGTCAGTCACACAGTGACAGGGCCGCACTATCGAGGGGTCAGTCAATCACACAGTGACAGGGCCGCGCTATCGAGGGGTCAGTCAGTCACACACTGACAGGGCCGCACTATCGAGGGGTCAGTCAGTCACACAGTGACAGGGCCGCACTATCGAGGGGTCAGTCAGTCACACAGTGACAGGGCCGCACTATCGAGTGGTCAGTCGCACAGTGACAGGGCCGCACTATCGAGGGGTCAGTCAGTCACACAGTGACAGGGCCGCACTATCGAGGGGTCAGTCAGTCACACAGTGACAGGGCCGCACAATCGAGGGGTCAGTCCGTCACACAGTGACAGGGCCGCACTACCGAGGGGTCAGTCGGTCACACAGTGACAGGGCCGCACTATCGAGGGGTTAGTCAGTTACACAGTGACAGGGCCGCACTGAGGGGTCAGTCAGTTACACAGTGACAGGGCCGCACTGAGGGGTCAGTCAGTTACACAGTGACAGGGCCGCACTGAGGGGTCAGTCAGTCACACAGTGACAGGGCCGCACTGAGGGGTCAGTCAGTTACACAGTGACAGGGCCGCACTATCGAGGGGTCAGTCGCACATTGACAGGGCCGCACTATCTAGGGGTCAGTCAGTCACACAGTGACAGGGCCGCACTATCGAGGGCTCAGTCACACGATGACAGGGCCGCACTATGGAGGGGTCAGTCCCACAGTGACAGGGCCGCACTATCGAGGGGTCAGTCAGTCACACAGTGACACGGCCGCACTCTCGAGGGGTCAGTCAGTCACACAGTGACAGGGCCGCACTATCGAGGGGTCAGTCGCACAGTGACAGGGCCGCACTATCGAGGTGTCAGTCAGTCACACAGTGACAGGGCCGCACGATCGAGGGTCGGTCACACAGTGACAGGGCCGCACTATCGAGGGGTCAGTCAGTCACACAATGACAGGGCCGCACTATCGAGGGGTCAGTCAGTCACACAGTGACAGGGCCGCACTATCGAGGGGTCAGTCAGTCACACAGTGACAGGACCGCACTATCGAGGGGTTAGTCAGTCACACAATGACAGGGCTGCACTATCGAGGGGTCAGTCACACAGTGACAGGGCCGCACTATCGAGGGGTCAGTCAATCACACAGTGACAGGGCCGCGCTATCGAGGGGTCAGTCAGTCACACAGTGACAGGGCCGCACTATCGAGGGGACAGTCAGTCACACAGTGACAGGGCCGCACTATCGAGGGGTCAGTCAGTCACACAGTGACAGGGCCGCACTATCGAGGGGTCAGTCGGTCTCACAGTGACAGGGCCGCACTATCGAGGGGTTAGTCAGTTACTCAGTGACAGGGCCGCACTGAGGGGTCAGTCAGTTACACAGTGACAGGGCCGCACTGAGGGGTCAGTCAATCACACAGTGACAGGGCCGCACTGAGGGGTCAGTCAGTTCCACAGTGACAGGGCCGCTCTATCGAGGGGTCAGTCAATCACACAGTGTCAGGACCGCACTATCGAGGGGTTAGTCAGTCACACAATGACAGGGCTGCACTATCGAGTGGTCAGTCACACAGTGACAGGGCCGCACTATCGAGGGGTCAGTCAATCACACAGTGACAGGGCCGCGCTATCGAGGGGTCAGTCAGTCACACAGTGACAGGGCCGCACTATTGAGGGGTCAGTCAGTCACACAGTGACAGGGCCGCACTATCGAGGGGTCAGTCAGTCACACAGTGACAGGGCCGCACTATCGAGTGGTCAGTCGCACAGTGACAGGGCCGCACTATCGAGGGGTCAGTCAGTCACACAGTGACAGGGCCGCACTATCGAGGGGTCAGTCAGTCACACAGTGACAGGGCCGCACAATCGAGGGGTCAGTCCGTCACACAGTGACAGGGCCGCACTACCGAGGGGTCAGTCAGTCACACAGTGACAGGGATCGAGGGGTCACAGTCACACGGTGACAGGGCCACACTATCGAGGGGTCAGTCAGTCACACAGTGACAAGGCCACAATATCGAGGGGTCAGTCAGTCACACAGTGACAGGGCCGCACTGAGGGTTCAGTCAGTCACACAGTGACAGGGCCGCACTGAGGGGTCAGTCAGTTCCACAGTGACAGGGCCGCACTGAGGGGTCAGTCAGTTACACAGTGACAGGGCCGCACTATTGAGGGGTCAGTCAGTCACACAGTGACAGGGCCGCACTATCGAGGGCTCAGTCACACGGTGACTTGGTCACACGGTGCTTTGGCCACACTATCGAGGGGTCAGTCAGTTACTCAGTGACAGGGCCGCGCTATCGAGGGGTTAGTCAGTCACACAGTGACAGGGCCGCACTATCGAGGGGTCAGTCAGTCACACAGTGACACGGCCACATTATCGAGAGGTGAGTCAGTCACATGGTGACAGGGCTGCACTATCGAGGGGTCAGTCAGTCACACAGTGACAGGGCCGCAGTATCGAGGGGTCAGTCAGTCACACAGTGACAGGGCCGCAGTATCGAGGGGTCAGTCAGTCACACAGTGACAGGGATCGAGGGGTCACAGTCACACGGTGACAGGGCCACACTATCGAGGGGTCAGTCAGTCACACAGTGACAAGGCCACAATATCGAGGGGTCAGTCAGTCACACAGTGACAGGGCCGCACTATCGAGGGTCAGTCAGTCACACAGTGATAAGGCCACAATATCAAGGGGTCAGTCAGTCACACAGTGATAGGGCCACACGATCGAGGGGTCAGTCAGCCACACAGTGACAAGGCCACAATATCGAGGGGTCAGTCAGTCACACAGTGACAGGGCCACAATTTCGAGGGGTCAGTCAGTCACACAGTGACAGGGCCGCACTATCGAGTGGTCAGTCAGTCACACAGTGACAGGGCCGCACGATCGAGGGGTCCGTCAGTCACACTGTGACAGGGCCGCACTATCGCGGGGTCAGTCAGTCACACAGTGACAGGGCCGCACTATCGAGGGGTCAGTCAGTCACACAGTGACAGGGCCGCACTATCGAGGGGTCAGTCAGTCACACAGTGACAGGGCCGCACTATCGAGGGGTCAGTCAGTCACACGGTGACAGGGCCGCACTATCGAGGGGTCAGTCAGTCACACGGTGACAGGGCCGCACTATCGAGGGGTCAGTCAGTAACGCAATGACAGGGCTGCACTATCGAGGGGTCAGTCAGTCACACGGTGACAGGGCCGCACTATCGAGGGGTCAGTCAGTCACACGGTGACAGGGCCGCACTATCGAGGGGTCAGTCAGTCACAGTGTCAGGGCCGCACTATCGAGGGTCTGTCACACAGTGGACAGTGCCGCACTATCGAGGGGTCAGTCATACAGTGACAGGGCCGCACTATCGAGAGGTCAGTCAGTCACACAGTGACAGGGCCGCACTATCGAAGGGTCAGTCAGTCACACAGTGACACGGCCACACTATCGAGGGGTCAGTCAGTCACACAGTAACAAGGCCGCACTATCAAGGGGTCAGTCAGTCACACAGTGACAGAGCCGCACTATCGAGGGGTCAGTCACACAATGACAGGGCCGCACTATGGAGGGGTCAGTCAGTCACACAGTGACACGGCCGCACTCTCGAGGGGTCAGTCAGTCACACAGTGACAGGGCCGCACTAACGAGGGGTCAGTCACACAGTGACAGGGCCGCACTATCGAGGGGTCAGTCAGTCACACAGTGACACGGCCGTACTATCGAGGGGTCAGTAACTCAGTGACAGGGCTGCACTATCGAGGGGTCAGTCAGTCACACAGTGACAGGGCCGCACTATCGAGGGGTCAGTCTGTCACACAATGACAGGGCCGCACTATCGAGGGGTCAGTCAGTCACACAATGACAGGGCCGCACTATCGAGGGGTCAGTCAGTCACACAGTGTCAGGACTGCACTATCGATGGTCGGTCACACAGTGTCAGGGCCGCACTATCGAGGGGTCAGTCAGTCACACGGTGACAGGGCCGCACTATCGAGGGGTCAGTCAGTCACACAATGACAGGGCTGCACTATCGAGGGGTCAGTCAGTCACAGTGTCAGGGCCGCACTATCGAGGGTCGGTCACACAGTGACAGGGCCGCACTATCGAGTGGTCAGTCCGTCACACATTGACACGGCCACACTATCAAAGGGTCAGTCAGTCACACAGTGACAGGGCCGAACTATCAAGGGGTCAGTCAGTCACACAGTTATAGGGCCGCGCTTTCGAGTGGTCAGTCAGTCACACAGTGTCAGGGCCGCACTATCGAGGGGTCAGTCAGTCACACGGTGACAGGGCTGCACTATCGAGGGGTCAGTCGGTCACACAGTGACAGGGCCGCACTATCGAGGGGACAGTCAGTCACACGGTGACAGGGCTGCACTATCGAGGGGTCAGTCAGTCACAGTGTCAGGGCCGCACTATCGAGGGTCGGTCACACAGTGACAGGGCCGCACTATCGAGGGGTCAGTCACACAGTGTCAGGGCCGCACTATCGAGAAGTCAGTCAGTCACACAGAGACAGGGCCGCACTATCGAAGGGTCAGTCAGTCACACAGTGACACAGCCGCACGATCGAGGGGTCAGTCAGTCACACAGTGTCAGGACTGCACTATCGAGGGTCGGTCACACAGTGTCAGGGCCGCACTATCGAGGGGTCAGTCAGTCACACGGTGACAGGGCCGCACTATCGAGGGGTCAGTCAGTCACACAATGACAGGGCCGCACTATCGAGGGGTCAGTCAGTCACAGTGACAGGGCCGCACTATCGAGTGGTCAGTCCGTCACACATTGACACGGCCGCACTATCGAGTGGTCAGTCCGTCACACAGTGACAGGGCCGCACTATCGAGGGGTCAGTCAGTCACACAGTGACAGGGCCGCACTGAGGGTTCCGTCAGTTACACAGTGACAGGGCTGCACTATCGAGGGGTCAGTCACACGGTGACAGGGCCGCACTATCGAGGGGTCAGTCAGTCACACAGTGACACGGCCACACTATCAAGGGGTCAGTCAGTCACACAGTGACAGGGCCGCACTATCAAGGGGTCAGTCAGTCACACAGTGACACGGCCACACTATCAAGAGGTCAGTCAGTCACACAGTGACAGGGCCGCGCTATCGAGGGGTCAGTCAGTCACACAGTGACAGGGCCGCGCTATCGAGGGGTCAGTCAGTCACACAGTGACAGGGCCGCACTATCGAGGGGTCAGTCAGTCACACAGTGACAGGGCCGCACTATCGTGGGGTCAGTCAGGCACATGGTGACAGGGCCGCGCTATCGAGGGATCAGTCAGTCACACGGTGACAGGGCTGCACTATCGAGGGGTCAGTCAGGCACATGGTGACAAGGCCACAATATCGAGGGGTCAGTCAGTCACACAGTGACAGGGCCGCACTATCGGGGGGTCAGTCAGTCACACCGTGACAAGGCCACAATATCGAGGGGTCAGTCAGCCACATGGTGACAGGGCCGCAGTATCGAGGGGTCAGTCACACGGTGACAGGGCCACACAATCAAGGGGTCAGTCAGTCACACAGTGACACGGCCACACTATCAAAGGGTCAGTCAGTCGCACAGTGACAGGGCCGCACTATCAAGGGGTCAGTCAGTCACACAGTTATAGGGCCGCGCTATCGAGTGGTCAGTCAGTCACACAGTGTCAGGGCCGCACTATCGAGGGGTCAGTCAGTCACACGGTGACAGGGCTGCACTATCGAGGGGTCAGTCGGTCACACAGTGACAGGGCCGCACTATCGAGGGGACAGTCAGTCACATGGTGACAGGGCTGCACTATCGAGGGGTCAGTCAGTCACAGTGTCAGGGCCGCACTATCGAGGGTCGGTCACACAGTGACAGGGCCGCACTATCCAGGGGTCAGTCACACAGTGACAGGGCCGCACTATCGAGCGGTCAGTCAGTCACACAGAGACAGGTCCGCACTATCGAAGGGTCAGTCAGTCACACAGTGACACAGCCGCACTAGCGAGGGGACAGTCAGTCACACAGTGACACGGCTACACTATCGAGGGGTCGGTCACACAGTGACAGGGCCGCACTATCGAGGGGTCAGTCAGTCACACAGTGACAGGGCCGCGCTATCGAGGGGTCAGTCAGTCACACAGTAACAAGGCCGCACGATCAAGGGGTCAGTCAGTCACACAGTGACAGGGCCGCACTATCGAGGGGTCAGTCACACAATGACTGGGCCGCACTATGGAGGGGTCAGTCAGTCACACAGTGACACGGCCGCACTCTCGAGGGGTCAGTCTGTCACACAGTGACAGGGCCGCACTATCGAGGGGACAGTCAGTCACACGGTGACAGGGCTGCACTATCGAGGGGTCAGCCAGTCACAGTGTCAGGGCCGCACTATCGAGGGTCGGTCACACAGTGACAGGGCCGCACTATCGAGGGGTCAGTCAGTCACACGGTGACAGGGCTGCACTATCGAGGGGTCAGTCAGTCACAGTGTCAGGGCCGCACTCTCGAGGGGTCAGTCTGTCACACAGTGACAGGGCCGCACTATCGAGGGGACAGTCAGTCACACGGTGACAGGGCTGCACTATCGAGGGGTCAGTCAGTCACAGTGTCAGGGCCGCACTATCGAGGGGTCAGTCACACAGTGTCAGGGCCGCACTATCGAGAGGTCAGTCAGTCACACAGAGACAGGGCCGCACTATCGAAGGGTCAGTCAGTCACACAGTGACACAGCCGCACTATCGAGGGGTCAGTCAGTCACACAGTGTCAGGACTGCACTATCGAGGGTCGGTCACACAGTGTCAGGGCCGCACTATCGAGGGGTCAGTCAGTCACACGGTGACAGGGCCGCACTATCGAGGGGTCAGTCAGTCACACAATGACAGGGCCGCACTATCGAGGGGTCAGTCAGTCACAGTGTCAGGGCCGCACTATCGAGGGTCGGTCACACATTGACAGGGCCGCACTATCGAGTGGTCAGTCCGTCACACATTGACACGGCCGCACTATCGAGGGGTCAGTCTGTCACACAGTGACAGGGCCGCACTATCGAGGGGTCAGTCAGTCACACAGTGACAGGGCCGCACTGAGGGTTCCGTCAGTTACACAGTGACAGGGCTGCACTATCGAGGGGTCAGTCACACGGTGACAGGGCCGCACTATCGAGGGGTCAGTCAGTCACACAGTGACACGGCCACACTATCGAGGGGTCAGTCAGTCACACAGTGACAGGGCCGCACTATCAAGGGGTCAGTCAGTCACACAGTGACACGGCCACACTATCAAGAGGTCAGTCAGTCACACGGTGACAGGGCCGCGCTGTCGAGGGGTCAGTCAGTCACACAGTGACAGGGCCGCGCTATCGAGGGGTCAGTCAGTCACACAGTGACAGGGCCGCACTATCGAGGGATCAGTCAGTCACACGGTGACAGGGCTGCACTATCGAGGGGTCAGTCAGGCACATGGTGACAAGGCCACAATATCAAGGGGTCAGTCAGTCACACAGTGATAGGGCCACACGATCGAGGGGTCAGTCAGCCACACAGTGACGAGGCCACAATATCGAGGGGTCAGTCAGTCACACAGTGACAGGGCCGCACTATCGAGGGGTCAGTCAGTCACACCGTGACAAGGCCACAATATCGAGGGGTCAGTCAGCCACATGGTGACAGGGCCGCACTATCGAGGGGTCAGTCACACGGTGACAGGGCCACACAATCAAGGGGTCAGTCAGTCACACAGTGACATGGCCACACTATCAAAGGGTCAGTCAGTCACACAGTGACAGGGCTGCACTATCAAGGGGTCAGTCAGTCACACAGTAATAGGGCCGCGCTATCGAGTGGTCAGTCAGTCACACAGTGTCAGGGCCGCACTATCGAGGGGTCAGTCAGTCACACGGTGACAGGGCTGCACTATCGAGGGGTCAGTCGATCACACAGTGACAGGGCCGCACTATCGAGGGGATAGTCAGTCACATGGTGACAGGGCTGCACTATCGAGGGGTCAGTCAGTCACAGTGTCAGGGCCGCACTATCGAGGGTCGGTCACACAGTGACAGGGCCGCACTATCGAGGGGTCAGTCACACAGTGACAGGGCCGCACTATCGAGCGGTCAGTCAGTCACACAGAGACAGGTCCGCACTATCGAAGGGTCAGTCAGTCACACAGTGACACAGCCGCACTAGCGAGGGGACAGTCAGTCACACAGTGACACGGCCACACTATCGAGGGGTCGGTCACACAGTGACAGGGCCGCACTATCGAGGGGTCAGTCAATCACACAGTGACAGGGCCGCGCTATCGAGGGGTCAGTCAGTCACACAGTAACAAGGCCGCACGATCAAGGGGTCAGTCAGTCACACAGTGACAGGGCCGCACTATCGAGGGGTCAGTCACACAATGACTGGGCCGCACTATGGAGGGGTCAGTCAGTCACACAGTGACACGGCCGCACTCTCGAGGGGTCAGTCTGTCACACAGTGACAGGGCCGCACTATCGAGGGGACAGTCAGTCACACGGTGACAGGGCTGCACTATCGAGGGGTCAGTCAGTCACTGTGTCAGGGCCGCACTATCGAGGGTCGGTCACACAGTGACAGGGCCGCACTATCGAGGGGTCAGTCACACAGTGTCAGGGCCGCACTATCGAGAGGTCAGTCAGTCACACAGAGACAGGGCCGCACTATCGAAGGGTCAGTCAGTCACACAGTGACACAGCCGCACTATCGAGGGGTCAGTCAGTCACACAGTGTCAGGACTGCACTATCGAGGGTCGGTCACACAGTGTCAGGGCCGCACTATCGAGGGGTCAGTCAGTCACACGGTGACAGGGCCGCACTATCGAGGGGTCAGTCAGTCACACAGTGTCAGGACTGCACTATCGAGGGTCGGTCACACAGTGTCAGGGCCGCACTATCGAGGGGTCAGTCAGTCACACGGTGACAGGGCCGCACTATCGAGGGGTCAGTCAGTCACACAATGACAGGGCCGCACTATCGAGGGGTCAGTCAGTCACAGTGTCAGGGCCGCACTATCGAGGGTCGGTCACACATTGACAGGGCCGCACTATCGAGTGGTCAGTCCGTCACACATTGACACGGCCGCACTATCGAGGGGTCAGTCTGTCACACAGTGACAGGGCCGCACTATCGAGGGGTCAGTCAGTCACACAGTGACAGGGCCGCACTATCGAGGGTCGGTCACACATTGACAGGGCCGCACTATCGAGTGGTCAGTCCGTCACACATTGACACGGCCGCACTATCGAGGGGTCAGTCTGTCACACAGTGACAGGGCCGCACTATCGAGGGGTCAGTCAGTCACACGGTGACAGGGCCGCACTGAGGGTTCCGTCAGTTACACAGTGACACGGCCGCACTATCAAGGGGTCAGTCAGTCACACAGTGACAGGGCCGCACTATCAAGGGGTCAGTCAGTCACACAGTGACACGGCCACACTATCAAGAGGTCAGTCAGTCACACGGTGACAGGGCCGCGCTGTCGAGGGGTCAGTCAGTCACACAGTGACAGGGCCGCGCTATCGAGGGGTCAGTCAGTCACACAGTGACAGGGCCGCACTATCGAGGGGTCAGTCACACGGTGACAGGGCCGCACTATCGTGGGGTCAGTCAGGCACATGGTGACAGGGCCGCGCTATCGAGGGATCAGTCAGTCACACGGTGACAGGGCTGCACTATCGAGGGGTCAGTCAGGCACATGGTGACAAGGCCACAATATCAAGGGGTCAGTCAGTCACACAGTGATAGGGCCACACGATCGAGGGGTCAGTCAGCCACACAGTGACAAGGCCACAATATCGAGGGGTCAGTCAGTCACACAGTGACAGGGCCGCACTATCGAGGGGTCAGTCAGTCACACCGTGACAAGGCCACAATATCGAGGGGTCAGTCAGCCACATGGTGACAGGGCCGCACTATCGAGGGGTCAGTCACACGGTGACAGGGCCACACAATCAAGGGGTCAGTCAGTCACACAGTGACACGGCCACACTATCAAAGGGTCAGTCAGTCACACAGTGACAGGGCCGCACTATCAAGGGGTCAGTCAGTCACACAGTTATAGGGCCGCGCTATCGAGTGGTCAGTCAGTCACACAGTGTCAGGGCCGCACTATCGAGGGGTCAGTCAGTCACACGGTGACAGGGCTGCACTATCGAGGGGTCAGTCGGTCACACAGTGACAGGGCCGCACTATCGAGGGGACAGTCAGTCACATGGTGACAGGGCTGCACTATCGAGGGGTCAGTCAGTCACAGTGTCAGGGCCGCACTATCGAGGGTCGGTCACACAGTGACAGGGTCGCACTATCGAGGGGTCAGTCACACAGTGACAGGGCCGCACTATCGAGCGGTCAGTCAGTCACACAGAGACAGGTCCGCACTATCGAAGGGTCAGTCAGTCACACAGTGACACAGCCGCACTAGCGAGGGGACAGTCAGTCACACAGTGACACGGCCACACTATCGAGGGGTCGGTCACACAGTGACAGGGCCGCACTATCGAGGGGTCAGTCAATCACACAGTGACAGGGCCGCGCTATCGAGGGGTCAGTCAGTCACACAGTGACAGGGCCGCACTATCGAGGGGTCAGTCACACAATGACAGGGCCGCACTATGGAGGGGTCAGTCAGTCACACAGTGACACGGCCGCACTCTCGAGGGGTCAGTCTGTCACACAGTGACAGGGCCGCACTATCGAGGGGTCAGTCAGTCACACGGTGACAGGGCTGCACTATCGAGGGGTCAGTCAGTCACAGTGTCAGGGCCGCACTATCGAGGGTCGGTCACACAGTGACAGGGCCGCACTATCGAGGGGTCAGTCACACAGTGTCAGGGCCGCACTATCGAGAGGTCAGTCAGTCACACAGAGACAGGGCCGTACTATCGAAGGGTCAGTCAGTCACACAGTGACACAGCCGCACTATCGAGGGGTCAGTCAGTCACACAGTGTCAGGACTGCACTATCGAGGGTCGGTCACACAGTGTCAGGGCCGCACTATCGAGGGGTCAGTCAGTCACACGGTGACAGGGCCGCACTATCGAGGGGTCAGTCAGTCACACAATGACAGGGCCGCACTATCGAGGGGTCAGTCAGTCACAGTGTCAGGGCCGCACTATCGAGGGTCGGTCACACATTGACAGGGCCGCACTATCGAGTGGTCAGTCCGTCACACATTGACACGGCCGCACTATCGAGGGGTCAGTCTGTCACACAGTGACACGGCCACACTATCAAGGGGTCAGTCAGTCACACAGAGACAGGGCCGCACTATCAAGGGGTCAGTCAGTCACACAGTGACACGGCCACACTATCAAGAGGTCAGTCAGTCACACGGTGACAGGGCCGCGCTGTCGAGGGGTCAGTCAGTCACAAAGTGACAGGGCCGCGCTATCGAGGGGTCAGTCAGTCACACAGTGACAGGGCCGCACTATCGAGGGGTCAGTCACACGGTGACAGGGCCGCACTATCGTGGGGTCAGTCAGGCACATGGTGACAGGGCCGCGCTATCGAGGGATCAGTCAGTCACACGGTGACAGGGCTGCACTATCGAGGGGTCAGTCAGGCACTTGGTGACAAGGCCACAATATCAAGGGGTCAGTCAGTCACACAGTGATAGGGCCACACGATCGAGGGGTCAGTCAGCCACACAGTGACAAGGCCACAATATCGAGGGGTCAGTCAGTCACACAGTGACAGGGCCGCACTATCGAGGGGTCAGTCAGTCACACCGTGACAAGGCCACAATATCGAGGGGTCAGTCAGCCACATGGTGACAGGGCCGCACTATCGAGGGGTCAGTCACACGGTGACAGGGCCACACATCAAGGGGTCAGTCAGTCACACAGTGACACGGCCACACTATCAAAGGGTCAGTCAGTCACACAGTGACAGGGCCGCACTATCAAGGGGTCAGTCAGTCACACAGTTATAGGGCCGCGCTATCGAGTGGTCAGTCAGTCACACAGTGTCAGGGCCGCACTATCGAGGGGTCAGTCAGTCACACGGTGACAGGGCTGCACTATCGAGGGGTCAGTCGGTCACACAGTGACAGGGCCGCACTATCGAGGGGACAGTCAGTCACACGGTGACAGGGCCGCACTATCGAGGGGTCAGTCAGTCACAGTGTCAGGGCCGCACTATCGAGGGGTCAGTCACACAGTGACAGGGCCGCACTATCGAGGGGTCAGTCACACAGTGACAGGGCCGCACTATCGAGGGTCGGTCACACAGTGACAGGGCCGCACTATCGAGGGGTCAGTCAGTCACACAGAGACAGGTCCGCACTATCGAAGGGTCAGTCAGTCACACAGTGACACAGCCGCACTATCGAGGGGTCAGTCAATCACACAGTGACAGCGCCGCGCTATCGAGGGGTCAGTCAGTCACACAGTAACAAGGCCGCACGATCAAGGGGTCAGTCAGTCACACAGTGACAGGGCCGCACTATGGAGGGGTCAGTCAGTCACACAGTGACACGGCCACACTCTCGAGGGGTCAGTCTGTCACACAGTGACAGGGCCTCACTATCGAGGGGTCGGTCACACAGTGACAGGGCCGCACTATCGAGGGGTCAGTCACACAGTGTCAGGGCCGCACTATCGAGAGGTCAGTCAGTCACACAGAGACAGGGCCGTACTATCGAAGGGTCAGTCAGTCACACAGTGACACAGCCGCACTATCGAGGGGTCAGTCAGTCACACAGTGTCAGGACTGCACTATCGAGGGTCGGTCACACAGTGTCAGGGCCGCACTATCGAGGGGTCAGTCAGTCACACGGTGACAGGGCCGCACTATCGAGGGGTCAGTCAGTCACACAATGACAGGGCCGCACTATCGAGGGGTCAGTCAGTCACAGTGTCAGGGCCGCACTATCGAGGGTCGGTCACACATTGACAGGGCCGCACTATCGAGTGGTCAGTCCGTCACACATTGACACGGCCGCACTATCGAGGGGTCAGTCTGTCACACAGTGACACGGCCACACTATCAAGGGGTCAGTCAGTCACACAGAGACAGGGCCGCACTATCAAGGGGTCAGTCAGTCACACAGTGACACGGCCACACTATCAAGAGGTCAGTCAGTCACACGGTGACAGGGCCGCGCTGTCGAGGGGTCAGTCAGTCACAAAGTGACAGGGCCGCGCTATCGAGGGGTCAGTCAGTCACACAGTGACAGGGCCGCACTATCGAGGGGTCAGTCACACGGTGACAGGGCCGCACTATCGTGGGGTCAGTCAGGCACATGGTGACAGGGCCGCGCTATCGAGGGATCAGTCAGTCACACGGTGACAGGGCTGCACTATCGAGGGGTCAGTCAGGCACTTGGTGACAAGGCCACAATATCAAGGGGTCAGTCAGTCACACAGTGATAGGGCCACACGATCGAGGGGTCAGTCAGCCACACAGTGACAAGGCCACAATATCGAGGGGTCAGTCAGTCACACAGTGACAGGGCCGCACTATCGAGGGGTCAGTCAGTCACACCGTGACAAGGCCACAATATCGAGGGGTCAGTCAGCCACATGGTGACAGGGCCGCACTATCGAGGGGTCAGTCACACGGTGACAGGGCCACACATCAAGGGGTCAGTCAGTCACACAGTGACACGGCCACACTATCAAAGGGTCAGTCAGTCACACAGTGACAGGGCCGCACTATCAAGGGGTCAGTCAGTCACACAGTTATAGGGCCGCGCTATCGAGTGGTCAGTCAGTCACACAGTGTCAGGGCCGCACTATCGAGGGGTCAGTCAGTCACACGGTGACAGGGCTGCACTATCGAGGGGTCAGTCGGTCACACAGTGACAGGGCCGCACTATCGAGGGGACAGTCAGTCACACGGTGACAGGGCCGCACTATCGAGGGGTCAGTCAGTCACAGTGTCAGGGCCGCACTATCGAGGGGTCAGTCACACAGTGACAGGGCCGCACTATCGAGGGGTCAGTCACACAGTGACAGGGCCGCACTATCGAGGGTCGGTCACACAGTGACAGGGCCGCACTATCGAGGGGTCAGTCAGTCACACAGAGACAGGTCCGCACTATCGAAGGGTCAGTCAGTCACACAGTGACACAGCCGCACTATCGAGGGGTCAGTCAATCACACAGTGACAGCGCCGCGCTATCGAGGGGTCAGTCAGTCACACAGTAACAAGGCCGCACGATCAAGGGGTCAGTCAGTCACACAGTGACAGGGCCGCACTATGGAGGGGTCAGTCAGTCACACAGTGACACGGCCACACTCTCGAGGGGTCAGTCTGTCACACAGTGACAGGGCCTCACTATCGAGGGGTCGGTCACACAGTGACAGGGCCGCACTATCGAGGGGTCAGTCAATCACACAGTGACAGGGCCGCGCTATCGAGGGGTCAGTCAGTCACACAGTGACAGGGCCGCACTATCGAGGGGTCAGTCAGTCACACAGTGACAGGGCCGCACTATCGAGGGGTCAGTCAGTCACACAGTGACAAGGCCACAATATCAAGGGGTCAGTCAGTCACACAGTGATAGGGCCACACGATCGAGGGGTCAGTCAGCCACACAGTGACTAGGCCACAATATCGAGGGGTCAGTCAGTCACACAGTGACAGGGCCGCATTATAGCGGGGTCAGTCAGTCACACAGTGACAGGGCCGCACTATCGAGGGGTCAGTCAGTCACAGTGACAAGGCCACAATATCGAGTGGTCAGTCAGTCACACAGTGACAGGGCCGCACTATCGAGGGGTCAGTCAGTCACACAGTGACAGGGCCGCACTGTCGCGGGGTCAGTCAGTCACACAGTGACAGGGCCGCACTATCGAGGGGTCAGTCAGTCACATAGTGACAGGGCCGGACTATCGAGGGGTCAGTCAGTCACACAGTGACAGGGCCGCACTATCGAGGGGTCAGTCAGTCACACGGTGACAGGGCCGCACTATCGAGGGGTCAGTCAGTCACAGGGTGACAGGGCCGCACTATCGAGGGGTCAGTCAGTCACACAATGACAGGGCTGCACTATCGAGGGGTCAGTCAGTCACACAGTGACAGGGCCGCACTATCGAGGGGTCAGTCAGTCACATAGTGACAGGGCCGCACTATCGAGGGGTCAGTCAGTCACACAGTGACAGGGCCGCACTATCGAGGGGTCAGTCAGTCACACGGTGACAGGGCCGCACTATCGAGGGGTCAGTCAGTCACAGGGTGACAGGGCAGCACTATCGAGAGGTCAGTCAGTCACACTGTGACAGGGCTGCACTATCGAGGGGTCAGTCACACAGTGACAGGCCCGCACTATCGAGGGATCAGTCAGTCACACAGTGACAGGGCCGCACTATCGAGGGGTCAGTCAGTCACACAATGACAGGGCAGCACTATCGAGGCGTCAGTCAGTCACACAGTGACAGGGCCGCACTATCGAGGGATCAGTCAGCCACACAGTGACAGGGCCGCACTATCGAGGGGTCAGTCAGTCACCACAATGACAGGGCTGCACTATCGAGTGGTCAGTCACACAGTGACAGGGACGCACTATCGAGGGGTCAGTCAATTACACAGTGACAGGGCCGCGCTATCGAGGGGTCAGTCAGTCACACAGTGACAGGGCCGCACTGAGGGGTCAGTCAGTCACACAGTGACAGGGCCGCACCATGGAGGGTCGGTCACACAGTGACAGGGCCGCACTATCGAGAGGTCAGTCAGTCACACAGTGACAGGGCCGCACTATCGAGGGGTCAGTCGCACAGTGACAGGGCCGCACTATCGAGGTGTCAGTCAGTCACACAGTGACAGGGCCGCACTATCGAGGGGTCAGTCAGTCACACAATGACAGGGCCGCACTATCGAGGGGTCAGTCACACAGTGACAGGGCCGCGACATTGGGGGGTCAGTCAGTCACACAGTGACAGGACTGCACTATCGAGGGGTTAGTCAGTCACACAATGACAGGGCTGCACTATTGAGTGGTCAGTCACACAGTGACAGGGCCGCACTATCGAGGGGTCAGTCAATCACACAGTGACAGGGCCGCGCTATCGAGGGGTCAGTCAGTCACACAGTGACAGGGCCGCGCTATCGAGGGGTCAGTCAGTCACACAGTGACAGGGCCGCACTATCGAGGGGTCAGTCAGTCACACAGTGACAGGGCCGCACTATCGAGGGGTCAGTCCGTCACACAGTGACAGGGCCGCACTATCGAGGGGTCAGTCAGTCACACAGTGACAGGGCCGCACTATCGAGGGGTCTGTCAGTCACACAGTGACAGGGCCGCACAATCGAGGGGTCAGTCCGTCACACAGTGACAGGGCCGCACTATCGAGGGGTCAGTCACACTGTGACAGGGCTGCACTATCGAGGGGTCCGTCAGTCACACAGTGACAGGGCCGCACTATCGAGGGGTCAGTCAGTCATACAGTGACAGGGCCGCACTATCGAGGGGTCAGTCAGTCACACAGTGACAGGGCAGCACAATCGAGGGGTCAGTCCGTCACACAGTGACAGGGCCGCACTATCGAGGGGTCAGTCGCACAGTGACAGGGCCTCACTATCGAGGGGTCAGTCAGTCACACAGTGACAGGGCCGCACCATCGAGGGGTCAGTCAGTCACACAGTGACAGGGCCGCACCATCGAGGGGTCAGTCAGTCACACATTGACAGGGCTGCATTATCAAGGGGTCAGTCACACAGTGACAGGGCCGCACTATCGAGGGGTCAGTCGGTCACACAGTGACAGGGCCGCACTATCGAGGGGTCAGTCAGTTACACAGTGACAGGGCCACACTGAGGGGTCAGTCAGTTACACAGTGACAGGGCCGCACTGAGGGGTCTGTCAGTTACACAGTGACAGGGCCGCACTGAGGGGTCAGTCAGTTACACAGTGACAGGGCCGCACTATCGAGGGGTCAGTCGCACAGTGACAGGGCCACACTATCGAGGGGTCAGTCACTCACACAGTGACAGGGCCGCACTATCGAGGGGTCAGTCACACGGTGACCTGGTCACACGGTGACTTGGCTACACTATCGAGGGGTCAGTCAGTTACTCAGTGACAGGGCCGCGCTATCGAGGGGTCAGTCACACGGTGACTTGGTCACACGGTGACTTGGCTACACTATCGAGGGGTCAGTCAGTCACACGGTGACAGGGCTGCACTGTCGAGGGGTCAGTCACACAGTGACAGGGCCGCACTATCGAGGGGTCAGTCACACAGTGACAGGGCCGCACTATCGAGGGGTCAGTCAGTCACACAGTGACACGGCCACATTATCGAGAGGTGAGTCAGTCACACGGTGACAGGGCTGCACTATCGAGGGGTCAGTCAGTCACACAGTGACAGGGCCGCAGTATCGAGGGGTCAGTCAGTCACACAGTGACAGGGCCGCAGTATCAAGGGGTCAGTCAGTCACACAGTGACAGGGATCGAGGGGTCACAGTCACATGGTGACAGGGCCACACTTTCGAGGGGTCAGTCAGTCACACAGTGACAAGGCCACAATATCCAGGGGTCAGTCAGTCACACAGTGACAGGGCCGCACTATCGAGGGGTCAGTCAGTCACACAGTGATAAGGCCACAATATCAAGGGGTCAGTCAGTCACACAGTGACAGGGCCGCACTATCGAGGGGTCAGTCAGTCACACAATGACAGGGCCGCACTATCGAGGCGTCAGTCAGTCACACAGTGACAGGGCCGCACTATCGAGGGGTCAGTCAGCCACACAGTGACAGGGCCGCACTATCGAGGGGTCAGTCAGTCACACAATGACAGGGCTGCACTATCGAGTGGTCAGTCACACAGTGACAGGGCCGCACTATCGAGGGGTCAGTCAATCACACAGTGACAGGGCCGCGCTATCGAGGGGTCAGTCAGTCACACAGTGACAGGGCCGCACTATGGAGGGTCGGTCACACAGTGACAAGGCCGCACTATCGAGAGGTCAGTCAGTCACACAGTGACAGGGCCGCACGATCGAGGGGTCAGTCAGTCACACAGTGACAGGGCCGCACTATCGAGGGGTCAGTCAGTCACACAGTGACAGGGCCGCACTATCGAGGGTCGGTCACACAGTGACAGGGCCGCACTATCGAGGGGTCAGTCAGTCACACAATGACAGGGCCGCACTATCGAGGGGTCAGTCACTCAGTGACTGGGCCGCACTATCGAGGGGTCAGTCAATCACACAGTGACAGGGCCGCGCTATCGAGGGGTCAGTCAGTCACACAGTGACAGGGCCGCACTATCGAGGGGTCAGTCAGTCACACAGTGACAGGGCCGCACTATCGAGGGGTCAGTCAGTCACACAGTGACAGGGCCGCACCATCGAGGGGTCAGTCAGTCACACAGTGACAGGGCCGCACTATCGAGGGGTCAGTCGGTCACACCGTGACAGGGCCGCACTATCGAGGGGTCAGTCAGTTACACAGTGACAGGGCCGCACTGAGGGGTCAGTCAGTTACACAGTGACAGTGCCGCACTGAGGGGTCTGTCAATCACACAGTGACAGGGCCGCACTGAGGGGTCAGTCAGTTCCACAGTGACAGGGCAGCACTGAGGGGTCAGTCAGTTACACAGTGACAGGGCCGCACTATCGAGGGGTCAGTCGCACAGTGACAGGGCCGCACTATCGAGGGGTCAGTCTGTCACACAGTGACAGGGCCGCACTATCGAGGGGTCAGTCACACGGTGACTTGGTCACACGGTGACTTGGCTACACTATCGAGGGGTCAGTCAGTTACTCAGTGACAGGGCCGCGCTATCGAGGGGTCAGTCAGTCACACAGTGACACGGCCACATTATCGAGAGGTGAGTCAGTCACATGGTGACAGGTCTGCACTATCGAGGGGTCAGTCACACAGTGACAGGGCCGAACTATCGAGGGGTCAGTCAGTCACACAGTGACAGGGCCGCAGTATCGAGTGGTCAGTCAGTCACACAGTGACGGGGCGCACTATCGAGGGGTCAGTCAGTGACACAGTGACAGGGCCACACTGAGGGGTCAGTCAGTTACACAGTGACAGGGCCACACTGAGGGGTCAGTCAGTGACACAGTGACAGGGCCACACTGAGGGGTCAGTCAGTTACACAGTGACAGGGCCACACTGAGGGGTCAGTCAGTTACACAGTGACATGGCCGCACTGAGGGGTCAGTCAGTTACACAGTGACATGGCCGCACTGAGGGCTCAGTCAGTTACACAGTGACAGGGCCGCACTGAGGGGTCAGTCCGTCACACAGTGACAGGGCCGCACTATTGAGGGGTCAGTCGCACAGTGACAGGGCCGCACTATCGAGGGGTCAGTCAGTCACACAGTGACAGGGCCGCACTATTGAGGGGTCAGTCACACGGTGACTTGGCCACACTATCAAGGGGTCAGTCAGTTACACAGTGACAGGGCCGCACTATCGAGGGTCGGTCACGCAGTGACAGGGCCGCACTATCGAGAGGTCAGTCAGTCACACAGTGACAGGGCCGCACTATCGAGGGTCGGTCACGCAGTGACAGGGCCGCACTATCGAGAGGTCAGTCAGTCACACAATGACAGGGCCGCACTATCGAGGGGTCAGTCAGTCACACAGTGAGAGGGCCGCACGATCGAGGGGTCAGTCAGTCACACAGTGACAGGGCCGCACTATCGAGGGGTCAGTCACACAGTGAAAGGGCCGCACTATCGAGGGGTCAGTCCGTCACACAGTGACAGGGCCGCACTATCGAGGGGTCAGTCGCACAGTGACAGGGCTGCACTATCGAGGGGTCCGTCAGTCACACAGTGACAGGGCCGCACTATCGAGGGGTCAGTCAGTCATACAGTGACAGGGCCGCACTATCGAGGGGTCAGTCAGTCACACAGTGACAGGGCAGCACAATCGAGGGGTCAGTCCGTCACACAGTGACAGGGCCGCACTATCGAGGGGTCAGTCGCACAGTGACAGGGCCTCACTATCGAGGGGTCAGTCAGTCACACAGTGACAGGGCCGCACCATCGAGGGGTCAGTCAGTCACACAGTGACAGGGCCGCACCATCGAGGGGTCAGTCAGTCACACATTGACAGGGCTGCATTATCAAGGGGTCAGTCACACAGTGACAGGGCCGCACTATCGAGGGGTCAGTCGGTCACACAGTGACAGGGCCGCACTATCGAGGGGTCAGTCAGTTACACAGTGACAGGGCCACACTGAGGGGTCAGTCAGTTACACAGTGACAGGGCCGCACTGAGGGGTCTGTCAGTTACACAGTGACAGGGCCGCACTGAGGGGTCAGTCAGTTACACAGTGACAGGGCCGCACTATCGAGGGGTCAGTCGCACAGTGACAGGGCCACACTATCGAGGGGTCAGTCACTCACACAGTGACAGGGCCGCACTATCGAGGGGTCAGTCACACGGTGACCTGGTCACACGGTGACTTGGCTACACTATCGAGGGGTCAGTCAGTTACTCAGTGACAGGGCCGCGCTATCGAGGGGTCAGTCACACGGTGACTTGGTCACACGGTGACTTGGCTACACTATCGAGGGGTCAGTCAGTCACACGGTGACAGGGCTGCACTGTCGAGGGGTCAGTCACACAGTGACAGGGCCGCACTATCGAGGGGTCAGTCACACAGTGACAGGGCCGCACTATCGAGGGGTCAGTCAGTCACACAGTGACACGGCCACATTATCGAGAGGTGAGTCAGTCACACGGTGACAGGGCTGCACTATCGAGGGGTCAGTCAGTCACACAGTGACAGGGCCGCAGTATCGAGGGGTCAGTCAGTCACACAGTGACAGGGCCGCAGTATCAAGGGGTCAGTCAGTCACACAGTGACAGGGATCGAGGGGTCACAGTCACATGGTGACAGGGCCACACTTTCGAGGGGTCAGTCAGTCACACAGTGACAAGGCCACAATATCCAGGGGTCAGTCAGTCACACAGTGACAGGGCCGCACTATCGAGGGGTCAGTCAGTCACACAGTGATAAGGCCACAATATCAAGGGGTCAGTCAGTCACACAGTGACAGGGCCGCACTATCGAGGGGTCAGTCAGTCACACAATGACAGGGCCGCACTATCGAGGCGTCAGTCAGTCACACAGTGACAGGGCCGCACTATCGAGGGGTCAGTCAGCCACACAGTGACAGGGCCGCACTATCGAGGGGTCAGTCAGTCACACAATGACAGGGCTGCACTATCGAGTGGTCAGTCACACAGTGACAGGGCCGCACTATCGAGGGGTCAGTCAATCACACAGTGACAGGGCCGCGCTATCGAGGGGTCAGTCAGTCACACAGTGACAGGGCCGCACTATGGAGGGTCGGTCACACAGTGACAAGGCCGCACTATCGAGAGGTCAGTCAGTCACACAGTGACAGGGCCGCACGATCGAGGGGTCAGTCAGTCACACAGTGACAGGGCCGCACTATCGAGGGGTCAGTCAGTCACACAGTGACAGGGCCGCACTATCGAGGGTCGGTCACACAGTGACAGGGCCGCACTATCGAGGGGTCAGTCAGTCACACAATGACAGGGCCGCACTATCGAGGGGTCAGTCACTCAGTGACTGGGCCGCACTATCGAGGGGTCAGTCAATCACACAGTGACAGGGCCGCGCTATCGAGGGGTCAGTCAGTCACACAGTGACAGGGCCGCACTATCGAGGGGTCAGTCAGTCACACAGTGACAGGGCCGCACTATCGAGGGGTCAGTCAGTCACACAGTGACAGGGCCGCACCATCGAGGGGTCAGTCAGTCACACAGTGACAGGGCCGCACTATCGAGGGGTCAGTCGGTCACACCGTGACAGGGCCGCACTATCGAGGGGTCAGTCAGTTACACAGTGACAGGGCCGCACTGAGGGGTCAGTCAGTTACACAGTGACAGTGCCGCACTGAGGGGTCTGTCAATCACACAGTGACAGGGCCGCACTGAGGGGTCAGTCAGTTCCACAGTGACAGGGCAGCACTGAGGGGTCAGTCAGTTACACAGTGACAGGGCCGCACTATCGAGGGGTCAGTCGCACAGTGACAGGGCCGCACTATCGAGGGGTCAGTCTGTCACACAGTGACAGGGCCGCACTATCGAGGGGTCAGTCACACGGTGACTTGGTCACACGGTGACTTGGCTACACTATCGAGGGGTCAGTCAGTTACTCAGTGACAGGGCCGCGCTATCGAGGGGTCAGTCAGTCACACAGTGACACGGCCACATTATCGAGAGGTGAGTCAGTCACATGGTGACAGGTCTGCACTATCGAGGGGTCAGTCACACAGTGACAGGGCCGAACTATCGAGGGGTCAGTCAGTCACACAGTGACAGGGCCGCAGTATCGAGTGGTCAGTCAGTCACACAGTGACGGGGCGCACTATCGAGGGGTCAGTCAGTGACACAGTGACAGGGCCACACTGAGGGGTCAGTCAGTTACACAGTGACAGGGCCACACTGAGGGGTCAGTCAGTGACACAGTGACAGGGCCACACTGAGGGGTCAGTCAGTTACACAGTGACAGGGCCACACTGAGGGGTCAGTCAGTTACACAGTGACATGGCCGCACTGAGGGGTCAGTCAGTTACACAGTGACATGGCCGCACTGAGGGCTCAGTCAGTTACACAGTGACAGGGCCGCACTGAGGGGTCAGTCCGTCACACAGTGACAGGGCCGCACTATTGAGGGGTCAATCGCACAGTGACAGGGCCGCACTATCGAGGGGTCAGTCAGTCACACAGTGACAGGGCCGCACTATTGAGGGGTCAGTCACACGGTGACTTGGCCACACTATCAAGGGGTCAGTCAGTTACACAGTGACAGGGCCGCACTATCGAGGGTCGGTCACGCAGTGACAGGGCCGCACTATCGAGAGGTCAGTCAGTCACACAGTGACAGGGCCGCACTATCGAGGGTCGGTCACGCAGTGACAGGGCCGCACTATCGAGAGGTCAGTCAGTCACACAATGACAGGGCCGCACTATCGAGGGGTCAGTCAGTCACACAGTGAGAGGGCCGCACGATCGAGGGGTCAGTCAGTCACACAGTGACAGGGCCGCACTATCGAGGGGTCAGTCACACAGTGAAAGGGCCGCACTATCGAGAGGTCAGTCAGTCACACTGTGACAGGGCTGCACTATCGAGGGGTCAGTCACACAGTGACAGGCCTGCACTATCGAGGGGTCAGTCACACAGTGACAGGCCCGCACTATCGAGGGGTCAGTCAGTTACACAGTGACAGGGCCGCGCTATCGAGGGGACAGTCAGTCACACAATGACAGGGCCGCACTATCGAGGGGTCAGTCAGTCACACAGTGTCAGGACTGCACTATCGAGGGTCGGTCACACAGTGTCAGGGCCGCACTATCGAGGGGTCAGTCAGTCACACGGTGACAGGGCCGCACTCTCGAGGGGTCAGTCAGTCACACAATGACAGGGCCGCACTATCGAGGGGTCAGTCAGTCACAGTGTCAGGACCGCACTATCGAAGGTCGGCCGCACTATCGAGGGTTGGTCACACAGTGACAGGGCCGCACTATCGAGTGGTCAGTCCGTCACACATTGACACGGCCGCACTATCGAGGGGTCAGTCTGTCACACAGTGACAGGGCCGCAGTATCGAGGGGTCAGTCACACGGTGACAGGGCCGCACTGAGGGTTCAGTCAGTTACACAGTGACAGGGCCGCACTATCAAGGGGTCAGTCAGTCACACAGTGACACGGCCACACTATCAAGAGGTCAGTCAGTCACACAGTGACAGGGCCGCACTTTTGAGGGGTCAGTCAGACACACAGTGACACGGCCACTCTATCCAGGGGTCAGTCAGTCACACAGTGACACGGCCACACTATCAAGAGGTCAGTCAGTCACACAGTGACAGGGCCGCGCTATCGAGGGGTCAGTCAGTCACACAGTGACAGGGCCGCACTATCGAGGGGTCAGTCACATGGTGACAGGGCCGCACTATCGAGGGATCAGTCAGTTACACAGTGACAGGGCCACACTATCGAGGGGTCAGTCACACAGTGACAGGGCCACACTATCGAGGGGTCAGTCAGCCACATGGTGACAGGGCCACACTATCGAGGGGTCAGTCACACAGTGACAGCGCCACACTATCAAGGGGTCAGTCAGTCACACAGTGACACGGCCACACTATCAAAGGGTCAGTCAGTCACACAGTGACAGGGCCGCACTATTGAGGGGTCAGTCGCACAGTGACAGGGCCGCACTATCGAGGGGTCAGTCACACAGTGAAAGGGCCGCACTATCGAGAGGTCAGTCAGTCACACTGTGACAGGGCTGCACTATCGAGGGGTCAGTCACACAGTGACAGGCCTGCACTATCGAGGGGTCAGTCACACAGTGACAGGCCCGCACTATCGAGGGGTCAGTCAGTTACACAGTGACAGGGCCGCGCTATCGAGGGGACAGTCAGTCACACAATGACAGGGCCGCACTATCGAGGGGTCAGTCAGTCACACAGTGTCAGGACTGCACTATCGAGGGTCGGTCACACAGTGTCAGGGCCGCACTATCGAGGGGTCAGTCAGTCACACGGTGACAGGGCCGCACTCTCGAGGGGTCAGTCAGTCACACAATGACAGGGCCGCACTATCGAGGGGTCAGTCAGTCACAGTGTCAGGACCGCACTATCGAAGGTCGGCCGCACTATCGAGGGTTGGTCACACAGTGACAGGGCCGCACTATCGAGTGGTCAGTCCGTCACACATTGACACGGCCGCACTATCGAGGGGTCAGTCTGTCACACAGTGACAGGGCTGCAGTATCGAGGGGTCAGTCACACGGTGACAGGGCCGCACTGAGGGTTCAGTCAGTTACACAGTGACAGGGCCGCACTATCAAGGGGTCAGTCAGTCACACAGTGACACGGCCACACTATCAAGAGGTCAGTCAGTCACACAGTGACAGGGCCGCACTTTTGAGGGGTCAGTCAGACACACAGTGACACGGCCACACTATCCAGGGGTCAGTCAGTCACACAGTGACAGGGCCGCACTATCAAGGGGTCAGTCAGTCACACAGTGACACGGCCACACTATCAAGAGGTCAGTCAGTCACACAGTGACAGGGCCGCGCTATCGAGGGGTCAGTCAGTCACACAGTGACAGGGCCGCACTATCGAGGGGTCAGTCACATGGTGACAGGGCCGCACTTGGAGGGATCAGTCAGTTACACAGTGACAGGGCCACACTATCGAGGGGTCAGTCACACAGTGACAGGGCCACACTATCGAGGGGTCAGTCAGCCACATGGTGACAGGGCCACACTATCGAGGGGTCAGTCACACAGTGACAGCGCCACACTATCAAGGGGTCAGTCAGTCACACAGTGACACGGCCACACTATCAAAGGGTCAGTCAGTCACACAGTGACAGGGCCGCACTATTGAGGGGTCAGTCGCACAGTGACAGGGCCGCACTATCGAGGGGTCAGTCAGTCACACAGTGACAGGGCCGCACTATTGAGGGGTCAGTCACACGGTGACTTGGCCACACTATCAAGGGGTCAGTCAGTTACACAGTGACAGGGCCGCACTATCGAGGGTCGGTCACGCAGTGACAGGGCCGCACTATCGAGAGGTCAGTCAGTCACACAGTGACAGGGCCGCACTATCGAGGGTCGGTCACGCAGTGACAGGGCCGCACTATCGAGAGGTCAGTCAGTCACACAATGACAGGGCCGCACTATCGAGGGGTCAGTCAGTCACACAGTGAGAGGGCCGCACGATCGAGGGGTCAGTCAGTCACACAGTGACAGGGCCGCACTATCGAGGGGTCAGTCACACAGTGAAAGGGCCGCACTATCGAGAGGTCAGTCAGTCACACTGTGACAGGGCTGCACTATCGAGGGGTCAGTCACACAGTGACAGGCCTGCACTATCGAGGGGTCAGTCACACAGTGACAGGCCCGCACTATCGAGGGGTCAGTCAGTTACACAGTGACAGGGCCGCGCTATCGAGGGGACAGTCAGTCACACAATGACAGGGCCGCACTATCGAGGGGTCAGTCAGTCACACAGTGTCAGGACTGCACTATCGAGGGTCGGTCACACAGTGTCAGGGCCGCACTATCGAGGGGTCAGTCAGTCACACGGTGACAGGGCCGCACTCTCGAGGGGTCAGTCAGTCACACAATGACAGGGCCGCACTATCGAGGGGTCAGTCAGTCACAGTGTCAGGACCGCACTATCGAAGGTCGGCCGCACTATCGAGGGTTGGTCACACAGTGACAGGGCCGCACTATCGAGTGGTCAGTCCGTCACACATTGACACGGCCGCACTATCGAGGGGTCAGTCTGTCACACAGTGACAGGGCCGCAGTATCGAGGGGTCAGTCACACGGTGACAGGGCCGCACTGAGGGTTCAGTCAGTTACACAGTGACAGGGCCGCACTATCAAGGGGTCAGTCAGTCACACAGTGACACGGCCACACTATCAAGAGGTCAGTCAGTCACACAGTGACAGGGCCGCACTTTTGAGGGGTCAGTCAGACACACAGTGACACGGCCACACTATCCAGGGGTCAGTCAGTCACACAGTGACAGGGCCGCACTATCAAGGGGTCAGTCAGTCACACAGTGACACGGCCACACTATCAAGAGGTCAGTCAGTCACACAGTGACAGGGCCGCGCTATCGAGGGGTCAGTCAGTCACACAGTGACAGGGCCGCACTATCGAGGGGTCAGTCACATGGTGACAGGGCCGCACTATCGAGGGATCAGTCAGTTACACAGTGACAGGGCCACACTATCGAGGGGTCAGTCACACAGTGACAAGGCCACACTATCGAGGGGTCAGTCAGCCACATGGTGACAGGGCCACACTATCGAGGGGTCAGTCACACAGTGACAGCGCCACACTATCAAGGGGTCAGTCAGTCACACAGTGACACGGCCACACTATCAAAGGGTCAGTCAGTCACACAGTGACAGGGCCGCACTATCAAGGAGTCAGTCAGTCACACAGTTATAGGGTCGCACTATCGAGTGGTCAGTCAGTCACACAGAGTCAGGGCCGCACTATCGAGGGGTCAGTCAGTCACACGGTGACAGGGCTGCACTATCGAGGGGTCAGTCGGTCACACAGTGACAGGGCCGCACTATCGAGGGGTCAGTCAGTCACAGTGTCAGGGCCGCACTATCGAGGGTCGGTCACACAGTGACAGGGCCGCACTATCGAGGGGTCAGTCACACAGTGACAGGGCCGCACTATCGAGAGGTCAGTCAGTCACACAGTGACAGGGCCGCACTATCGAAGGGTCAGTCAGTCACACAGTGACACGGCCGCACGAGCGAGGGGTCAGTCAGTCACAGTGCCACGGCCACACTATTAAGGGGTCAGTCAGTCACACAGTAACAAGGCCGCACTATCAAGGGGTCAGTCAGTCACACAGTGACAGGGCCGCACTATCGAGGGGTCAGTCACACAATGACAGGGCCGCACTATGGAGGGGTCAGTCACACAGTGACAGGGCCGCACTATCGAGGGGTCAGTCAGTCACACAGTGACACGGCCGCACTCTCGAGGGGTCAGTCTGTCACACAGTGACAGGGCCGCACTATCGAGGGGTCGGTCACACAGTGACAGGGCCGCACTATCGAGGGGTCAGTCAGTTACACAGTGACAGGGCCACACTGAGGGGTCCGTCAGTTACACAGTGACAGGGCCGCACTGAGGGGTCAGTCAGTTACACAGTGACAGGGCCGCACTATCGAGGGGTCAGTCGCACAGTGACAGGGCCACACTATCGAGGGGTCAGTCACTCACACAGTGACAGGGCCGCACTATCGAGGGGTCAGTCACACGGTGACCTGGTCACACGGTGACTTGGCTACACTATCGAGGGGTCAGTCAGTTACTCAGTGACAGGGCCGCGCTATCGAGGGGTCAGTCACACGGTGACTTGGTCACACGGTGACTTGGCTACACTATCGAGGGGTCAGTCAGTCACACGGTGACAGGGCTGCACTGTCGAGGGGTCAGTCACACAGTGACAGGGCCGCACTATCGAGGGGTCAGTCACACAGTGACAGGGCCGCACTATCGAGGGGTCAGTCAGTCACACAGTGACACGGCCACATTATCGAGAGGTGAGTCAGTCACACGGTGACAGGGCTGCACTATCGAGGGGTCAGTCAGTCACACAGTGACAGGGCCGCAGTATCGAGGGGTCAGTCAGTCACACAGTGACAGGGCCGCAGTATCAAGGGGTCAGTCAGTCACACAGTGACAGGGATCGAGGGGTCACAGTCACATGGTGACAGGGCCACACTTTCGAGGGGTCAGTCAGTCACACAGTGACAAGGCCACAATATCCAGGGGTCAGTCAGTCACACAGTGACAGGGCCGCACTATCGAGGGGTCAGTCAGTCACACAGTGATAAGGCCACAATATCAAAGGGTCAGTCAGTCACACAGTGACAGGGCCGCACTATCGAGGGGTCAGTCAGTCACACAATGACAGGGCCGCACTATCGAGGCGTCAGTCAGTCACACAGTGACAGGGCCGCACTATCGAGGGGTCAGTCAGCCACACAGTGACAGGGCCGCACTATCGAGGGGTCAGTCAGTCACACAATGACAGGGCTGCACTATCGAGTGGTCAGTCACACAGTGACAGGGCCGCACTATCGAGGGGTCAGTCAATCACACAGTGACAGGGCCGCGCTATCGAGGGGTCAGTCAGTCACACAGTGACAGGGCCGCACTATGGAGGGTCGGTCACACAGTGACAAGGCCGCACTATCGAGAGGTCAGTCAGTCACACAGTGACAGGGCCGCACGATCGAGGGGTCAGTCAGTCACACAGTGACAGGGCCGCACTATCGAGGGGTCAGTCAGTCACACAGTGACAGGGCCGCACTATCGAGGGGTCAGTCAGTCACACAGTGACAGGGCCGCACTATCGAGGGGTCAGTCAGTCACACAGTGACAGGGCCGCACCATCGAGGGGTCAGTCAGTCACACAGTGACAGGGCCGCACTATCGAGGGGTCAGTCGGTCACACCGTGACAGGGCCGCACTATCGAGGGGTCAGTCAGTTACACAGTGACAGGGCCGCACTGAGGGGTCAGTCAGTTACACAGTGACAGTGCCGCACTGAGGGGTCTGTCAATCACACAGTGACAGGGCCGCACTGAGGGGTCAGTCAGTTCCACAGTGACAGGGCAGCACTGAGGGGTCAGTCAGTTACACAGTGACAGGGCCGCACTATCGAGGGGTCAGTCGCACAGTGACAGGGCCGCACTATCGAGGGGTCAGTCTGTCACACAGTGACAGGGCCGCACTATCGAGGGGTCAGTCACACGGTGACTTGGTCACACGGTGACTTGGCTACACTATCGAGGGGTCAGTCAGTTACTCAGTGACAGGGCCGCGCTATCGAGGGGTCAGTCAGTCACACAGTGACACGGCCACATTATCGAGAGGTGAGTCAGTCACATGGTGACAGGTCTGCACTATCGAGGGGTCAGTCACACAGTGACAGGGCCGAACTATCGAGGGGTCAGTCAGTCACACAGTGACAGGGCCGCAGTATCGAGTGGTCAGTCAGTCACACAGTGACGGGGCGCACTATCGAGGGGTCAGTCAGTGACACAGTGACAGGGCCACACTGAGGGGTCAGTCAGTTACACAGTGACAGGGCCACACTGAGGGGTCAGTCAGTGACACAGTGACAGGGCCACACTGAGGGGTCAGTCAGTTACACAGTGACAGGGCCACACTGAGGGGTCAGTCAGTTACACAGTGACATGGCCGCACTGAGGGGTCAGTCAGTTACACAGTGACATGGCCGCACTGAGGGCTCAGTCAGTTACACAGTGACAGGGCCGCACTGAGGGGTCAGTCCGTCACACAGTGACAGGGCCGCACTATTGAGGGGTCAGTCGCACAGTGACAGGGCCGCACTATCGAGGGGTCAGTCAGTCACACAGTGACAGGGCCGCACTATTGAGGGGTCAGTCACACGGTGACTTGGCCACACTATCAAGGGGTCAGTCAGTTACACAGTGACAGGGCCGCACTATCGAGGGTCGGTCACGCAGTGACAGGGCCGCACTATCGAGAGGTCAGTCAGTCACACAGTGACAGGGCCGCACTATCGAGGGTCGGTCACGCAGTGACAGGGCCGCACTATCGAGGGGTCAGTCAATCACACAGTGACAGGGCCGCGCTATCGAGGGGTCAGTCAGTCACACAGTGAGAGGGCCGCACGATCGAGGGGTCAGTCAGTCACACAGTGACAGGGCCGCACTATCGAGGGGTCAGTCACACAGTGAAAGGGCCGCACTATCGAGAGGTCAGTCAGTCACACTGTGACAGGGCTGCACTATTGAGGGGTCAGTCACACAGTGACAGGCCTGCACTATCGAGGGGTCAGTCACACAGTGACAGGCCCGCACTATCGAGGGGTCAGTCAGTTACACAGTGACAGGGCCGCGCTATCGAGGGGACAGTCAGTCACACAATGACAGGGCCGCACTATCGAGGGGTCAGTCAGTCACACAGTGTCAGGACTGCACTATCGAGGGTCGGTCACACAGTGTCAGGGCCGCACTATCGAGGGGTCAGTCAGTCACACGGTGACAGGGCCGCACTCTCGAGGGGTCAGTCAGTCACACAATGACAGGGCCGCACTATCGAGGGGTCAGTCAGTCACAGTGTCAGGACCGCACTATCGAAGGTCGGCCGCACTATCGAGGGTTGGTCACACAGTGACAGGGCCGCACTATCGAGTGGTCAGTCCGTCACACATTGACACGGCCGCACTATCGAGGGGTCAGTCTGTCACACAGTGACAGGGCCGCAGTATCGAGGGGTCAGTCACACGGTGACAGGGCCGCACTGAGGGTTCAGTCAGTTACACAGTGACAGGGCCGCACTATCAAGGGGTCAGTCAGTCACACAGTGACACGGCCACACTATCAAGAGGTCAGTCAGTCACACAGTGACAGGGCCGCACTTTTGAGGGGTCAGTCAGACACACAGTGACACGGCCACTCTATCCAGGGGTCAGTCAGTCACACAGTGACACGGCCACACTATCAAGAGGTCAGTCAGTCACACAGTGACAGGGCCGCGCTATCGAGGGGTCAGTCAGTCACACAGTGACAGGGCCGCACTATCGAGGGGTCAGTCACATGGTGACAGGGCCGCACTATCGAGGGATCAGTCAGTTACACAGTGACAGGGCCACACTATCGAGGGGTCAGTCACACAGTGACAGGGCCACACTATCGAGGGGTCAGTCAGCCACATGGTGACAGGGCCACACTATCGAGGGGTCAGTCACACAGTGACAGCGCCACACTATCAAGGGGTCAGTCAGTCACACAGTGACACGGCCACACTATCAAAGGGTCAGTCAGTCACACAGTGACAGGGCCGCACTATTGAGGGGTCAGTCGCACAGTGACAGGGCCGCACTATCGAGGGGTCAGTCACACAGTGAAAGGGCCGCACTATCGAGAGGTCAGTCAGTCACACTGTGACAGGGCTGCACTATCGAGGGGTCAGTCACACAGTGACAGGCCTGCACTATCGAGGGGTCAGTCACACAGTGACAGGCCCGCACTATCGAGGGGTCAGTCAGTTACACAGTGACAGGGCCGCGCTATCGAGGGGACAGTCAGTCACACAATGACAGGGCCGCACTATCGAGGGGTCAGTCAGTCACACAGTGTCAGGACTGCACTATCGAGGGTCGGTCACACAGTGTCAGGGCCGCACTATCGAGGGGTCAGTCAGTCACACGGTGACAGGGCCGCACTCTCGAGGGGTCAGTCAGTCACACAATGACAGGGCCGCACTATCGAGGGGTCAGTCAGTCACAGTGTCAGGACCGCACTATCGAAGGTCGGCCGCACTATCGAGGGTTGGTCACACAGTGACAGGGCCGCACTATCGAGTGGTCAGTCCGTCACACATTGACACGGCCGCACTATCGAGGGGTCAGTCTGTCACACAGTGACAGGGCTGCAGTATCGAGGGGTCAGTCACACGGTGACAGGGCCGCACTGAGGGTTCAGTCAGTTACACAGTGACAGGGCCGCACTATCAAGGGGTCAGTCAGTCACACAGTGACACGGCCACACTATCAAGAGGTCAGTCAGTCACACAGTGACAGGGCCGCACTTTTGAGGGGTCAGTCAGACACACAGTGACACGGCCACACTATCCAGGGGTCAGTCAGTCACACAGTGACAGGGCCGCACTATCAAGGGGTCAGTCAGTCACACAGTGACACGGCCACACTATCAAGAGGTCAGTCAGTCACACAGTGACAGGGCCGCGCTATCGAGGGGTCAGTCAGTCACACAGTGACAGGGCCGCACTATCGAGGGGTCAGTCACATGGTGACAGGGCCGCACTTGGAGGGATCAGTCAGTTACACAGTGACAGGGCCACACTATCGAGGGGTCAGTCACACAGTGACAGGGCCACACTATCGAGGGGTCAGTCAGCCACATGGTGACAGGGCCACACTATCGAGGGGTCAGTCACACAGTGACAGCGCCACACTATCAAGGGGTCAGTCAGTCACACAGTGACACGGCCACACTATCAAAGGGTCAGTCAGTCACACAGTGACAGGGCCGCACTATTGAGGGGTCAGTCGCACAGTGACAGGGCCGCACTATCGAGGGGTCAGTCAGTCACACAGTGACAGGGCCGCACTATTGAGGGGTCAGTCACACGGTGACTTGGCCACACTATCAAGGGGTCAGTCAGTTACTCAGTGACAGGGCCGCACTATCGAGGGTCGGTCACGCAGTGACAGGGCCGCACTATCGAGAGGTCAGTCAGTCACACAGTGACAGGGCCGCACTATCGAGGGTCGGTCACGCAGTGACAGGGCCGCACTATCGAGAGGTCAGTCAGTCACACAATGACAGGGCCGCACTATCGAGGGGTCAGTCAGTCACACAGTGAGAGGGCCGCACGATCGAGGGGTCAGTCAGTCACACAGTGACAGGGCCGCACTATCGAGGGGTCAGTCACACAGTGAAAGGGCCGCACTATCGAGAGGTCAGTCAGTCACACTGTGACAGGGCTGCACTATCGAGGGGTCAGTCACACAGTGACAGGCCCGCACTATCGAGGGGTCAGTCAGTTACACAGTGACAGGGCCGCGCTATCGAGGGGACAGTCAGTCACACAATGACAGGGCCGCACTATCGAGGGGTCAGTCAGTCACACAGTGTCAGGACTGCACTATCGAGGGTCGGTCACACAGTGTCAGGGCCGCACTATCGAGGGGTCAGTCAGTCACACGGTGACAGGGCCGCACTCTCGAGGGGTCAGTCAGTCACACAATGACAGGGCCGCACTATCGAGGGGTCAGTCAGTCACAGTGTCAGGACCGCACTATCGAAGGTCGGCCGCACTATCGAGGGTTGGTCACACAGTGACAGGGCCGCACTATCGAGTGGTCAGTCCGTCACACATTGACACGGCCGCACTATCGAGGGGTCAGTCTGTCACACAGTGACAGGGCCGCAGTATCGAGGGGTCAGTCACACGGTGACAGGGCCGCACTGAGGGTTCAGTCAGTTACACAGTGACAGGGCCGCACTATCAAGGGGTCAGTCAGTCACACAGTGACACGGCCACACTATCAAGAGGTCAGTCAGTCACACAGTGACAGGGCCGCACTTTTGAGGGGTCAGTCAGACACACAGTGACACGGCCACACTATCCAGGGGTCAGTCAGTCACACAGTGACAGGGCCGCACTATCAAGGGGTCAGTCAGTCACACAGTGACACGGCCACACTATCAAGAGGTCAGTCAGTCACACAGTGACAGGGCCGCGCTATCGAGGGGTCAGTCAGTCACACAGTGACAGGGCCGCACTATCGAGGGGTCAGTCACATGGTGACAGGGCCGCACTATCGAGGGATCAGTCAGTTACACAGTGACAGGGCCACACTATCGAGGGGTCAGTCACACAGTGACAGGGCCACACTATCGAGGGGTCAGTCAGCCACATGGTGACAGGGCCACACTATCGAGGGGTCAGTCACACAGTGACAGCGCCACACTATCAAGGGGTCAGTCAGTCACACAGTGACACGGCCACACTATCAAAGGGTCAGTCAGTCACACAGTGACAGGGCCGCACTATCAAGGAGTCAGTCAGTCACACAGTTATAGGGTCGCACTATCGAGTGGTCAGTCAGTCACACAGAGTCAGGGCCGCACTATCGAGGGGTCAGTCAGTCACACGGTGACAGGGCTGCACTATCGAGGGGTCAGTCGGTCACACAGTGACAGGGCCGCACTATCGAGGGGTCAGTCAGTCACAGTGTCAGGGCCGCACTATCGAGGGTCGGTCACACAGTGACAGGGCCGCACTATCGAGGGGTCAGTCACACAGTGACAGGGCCGCACTATCGAGAGGTCAGTCAGTCACACAGTGACAGGGCCGCACTATCGAAGGGTCAGTCAGTCACACAGTGACACGGCCGCACGAGCGAGGGGTCAGTCAGTCACAGTGCCACGGCCACACTATTAAGGGGTCAGTCAGTCACACAGTAACAAGGCCGCACTATCAAGGGGTCAGTCAGTCACACAGTGACAGGGCCGCACTATCGAGGGGTCAGTCACACAATGACAGGGCCGCACTATGGAGGGGTCAGTCACACAGTGACAGGGCCGCACTATCGAGGGGTCAGTCAGTCACACAGTGACACGGCCGCACTCTCGAGGGGTCAGTCTGTCACACAGTGACAGGGCCGCACTATCGAGGGGTCGGTCACACAGTGACAGGGCCGCACTATCGAGGGGTCAGTCAGTCACACGGTGACAGGGCCGCACTATCGAGGGGTCAGTCGCACAGTGACAGGGCCGCACTATCGAGGTGTCAGTCAGTCACACAGGGACAGGGCCGCACAATCGAGGGGTCAGTCCGTCACACAGTCACAGGGCCGCACTATCGAGGGGTCAGTCACACAGTGACAGGGCCGAACTATCGAGGGGTCAGTCAGTCACACAGTGACAGGGCCGCAGTATCGAGGGGTCAGTCAGTCACACAGTGACGGGGCCGCACTGAGGGGTCAGTCAGTTACACAGTGACAGGGCCGCACTGAGGGGTCAGTCAGTTACACAGTGACAGGGCCGCACTGAGGGGTCAGTCCGTCACACAGTGACAGGGCCGCACTGAGGGCTCAGTCAGTTACACAGTGACAGGGCCGCACTGAGGGGTCAGTCCGTCACACAGTGACAGGGCCGCACTATCGAGGGGTCAGTCGCACAGTGACAGGGCCGCACTATCGAGGGGTCAGTCAGTCACACAATGACAGGGCCGCACTATCGAGGGGTCAGTCAGTCACACAGTGTCAGGACTGCACTATCGAGGGTCGGTCACACAGTGAAAGGGCCGCACTATCGAGAGGTCAGTCAGTCACACTGTGACAGGGCTGCACTATCGAGGGGTCAGTCACACAGTGACAGGCCTGCACTATCGAGGGGTCAGTCACACAGTGACAGGCCCGCACTATCGAGGGGTCAGTCAGTTACACAGTGACAGGGCCGCGCTATCGAGGGGACAGTCAGTCACACAATGACAGGGCCGCACTATCGAGGGGTCAGTCAGTCACACAGTGTCAGGACTGCACTATCGAGGGTCGGTCACACAGTGTCAGGGCCGCACTATCGAGGGGTCAGTCAGTCACACGGTGACAGGGCCGCACTCTCGAGGGGTCAGTCAGTCACACAATGACAGGGCCGCACTATCGAGGGGTCAGTCAGTCACAGTGTCAGGACCGCACTATCGAAGGTCGGCCGCACTATCGAGGGTTGGTCACACAGTGACAGGGCCGCACTATCGAGTGGTCAGTCCGTCACACATTGACACGGCCGCACTATCGAGGGGTCAGTCTGTCACACAGTGACAGGGCCGCAGTATCGAGGGGTCAGTCACACGGTGACAGGGCCGCACTGAGGGTTCAGTCAGTTACACAGTGACAGGGCCGCACTATCAAGGGGTCAGTCAGTCACACAGTGACACGGCCACACTATCAAGAGGTCAGTCAGTCACACAGTGACAGGGCCGCACTTTTGAGGGGTCAGTCAGACACACAGTGACACGGCCACTCTATCCAGGGGTCAGTCAGTCACACAGTGACACGGCCACACTATCAAGAGGTCAGTCAGTCACACAGTGACAGGGCCGCGCTATCGAGGGGTCAGTCAGTCACACAGTGACAGGGCCGCACTATCGAGGGGTCAGTCACATGGTGACAGGGCCGCACTATCGAGGGATCAGTCAGTTACACAGTGACAGGGCCACACTATCGAGGGGTCAGTCACACAGTGACAGGGCCACACTATCGAGGGGTCAGTCAGCCACATGGTGACAGGGCCACACTATCGAGGGGTCAGTCACACAGTGACAGCGCCACACTATCAAGGGGTCAGTCAGTCACACAGTGACACGGCCACACTATCAAAGGGTCAGTCAGTCACACAGTGACAGGGCCGCACTATTGAGGGGTCAGTCGCACAGTGACAGGGCCGCACTATCGAGGGGTCAGTCACACAGTGAAAGGGCCGCACTATCGAGAGGTCAGTCAGTCACACTGTGACAGGGCTGCACTATCGAGGGGTCAGTCACACAGTGACAGGCCTGCACTATCGAGGGGTCAGTCACACAGTGACAGGCCCGCACTATCGAGGGGTCAGTCAGTTACACAGTGACAGGGCCGCGCTATCGAGGGGACAGTCAGTCACACAATGACAGGGCCGCACTATCGAGGGGTCAGTCAGTCACACAGTGTCAGGACTGCACTATCGAGGGTCGGTCACACAGTGTCAGGGCCGCACTATCGAGGGGTCAGTCAGTCACACGGTGACAGGGCCGCACTCTCGAGGGGTCAGTCAGTCACACAATGACAGGGCCGCACTATCGAGGGGTCAGTCAGTCACAGTGTCAGGACCGCACTATCGAAGGTCGGCCGCACTATCGAGGGTTGGTCACACAGTGACAGGGCCGCACTATCGAGTGGTCAGTCCGTCACACATTGACACGGCCGCACTATCGAGGGGTCAGTCTGTCACACAGTGACAGGGCTGCAGTATCGAGGGGTCAGTCACACGGTGACAGGGCCGCACTGAGGGTTCAGTCAGTTACACAGTGACAGGGCCGCACTATCAAGGGGTCAGTCAGTCACACAGTGACACGGCCACACTATCAAGAGGTCAGTCAGTCACACAGTGACAGGGCCGCACTTTTGAGGGGTCAGTCAGACACACAGTGACACGGCCACACTATCCAGGGGTCAGTCAGTCACACAGTGACAGGGCCGCACTATCAAGGGGTCAGTCAGTCACACAGTGACACGGCCACACTATCAAGAGGTCAGTCAGTCACACAGTGACAGGGCCGCGCTATCGAGGGGTCAGTCAGTCACACAGTGACAGGGCCGCACTATCGAGGGGTCAGTCACATGGTGACAGGGCCGCACTTGGAGGGATCAGTCAGTTACACAGTGACAGGGCCACACTATCGAGGGGTCAGTCACACAGTGACAGGGCCACACTATCGAGGGGTCAGTCAGCCACATGGTGACAGGGCCACACTATCGAGGGGTCAGTCACACAGTGACAGCGCCACACTATCAAGGGGTCAGTCAGTCACACAGTGACACGGCCACACTATCAAAGGGTCAGTCAGTCACACAGTGACAGGGCCGCACTATTGAGGGGTCAGTCGCACAGTGACAGGGCCGCACTATCGAGGGGTCAGTCAGTCACACAGTGACAGGGCCGCACTATTGAGGGGTCAGTCACACGGTGACTTGGCCACACTATCAAGGGGTCAGTCAGTTACTCAGTGACAGGGCCGCACTATCGAGGGTCGGTCACGCAGTGACAGGGCCGCACTATCGAGAGGTCAGTCAGTCACACAGTGACAGGGCCGCACTATCGAGGGTCGGTCACGCAGTGACAGGGCCGCACTATCGAGAGGTCAGTCAGTCACACAATGACAGGGCCGCACTATCGAGGGGTCAGTCAGTCACACAGTGAGAGGGCCGCACGATCGAGGGGTCAGTCAGTCACACAGTGACAGGGCCGCACTATCGAGGGGTCAGTCACACAGTGAAAGGGCCGCACTATCGAGAGGTCAGTCAGTCACACTGTGACAGGGCTGCACTATCGAGGGGTCAGTCACACAGTGACAGGCCCGCACTATCGAGGGGTCAGTCAGTTACACAGTGACAGGGCCGCGCTATCGAGGGGACAGTCAGTCACACAATGACAGGGCCGCACTATCGAGGGGTCAGTCAGTCACACAGTGTCAGGACTGCACTATCGAGGGTCGGTCACACAGTGTCAGGGCCGCACTATCGAGGGGTCAGTCAGTCACACGGTGACAGGGCCGCACTCTCGAGGGGTCAGTCAGTCACACAATGACAGGGCCGCACTATCGAGGGGTCAGTCAGTCACAGTGTCAGGACCGCACTATCGAAGGTCGGCCGCACTATCGAGGGTTGGTCACACAGTGACAGGGCCGCACTATCGAGTGGTCAGTCCGTCACACATTGACACGGCCGCACTATCGAGGGGTCAGTCTGTCACACAGTGACAGGGCCGCAGTATCGAGGGGTCAGTCACACGGTGACAGGGCCGCACTGAGGGTTCAGTCAGTTACACAGTGACAGGGCCGCACTATCAAGGGGTCAGTCAGTCACACAGTGACACGGCCACACTATCAAGAGGTCAGTCAGTCACACAGTGACAGGGCCGCACTTTTGAGGGGTCAGTCAGACACACAGTGACACGGCCACACTATCCAGGGGTCAGTCAGTCACACAGTGACAGGGCCGCACTATCAAGGGGTCAGTCAGTCACACAGTGACACGGCCACACTATCAAGAGGTCAGTCAGTCACACAGTGACAGGGCCGCGCTATCGAGGGGTCAGTCAGTCACACAGTGACAGGGCCGCACTATCGAGGGGTCAGTCACATGGTGACAGGGCCGCACTATCGAGGGATCAGTCAGTTACACAGTGACAGGGCCACACTATCGAGGGGTCAGTCACACAGTGACAGGGCCACACTATCGAGGGGTCAGTCAGCCACATGGTGACAGGGCCACACTATCGAGGGGTCAGTCACACAGTGACAGCGCCACACTATCAAGGGGTCAGTCAGTCACACAGTGACACGGCCACACTATCAAAGGGTCAGTCAGTCACACAGTGACAGGGCCGCACTATCAAGGAGTCAGTCAGTCACACAGTTATAGGGTCGCACTATCGAGTGGTCAGTCAGTCACACAGAGTCAGGGCCGCACTATCGAGGGGTCAGTCAGTCACACGGTGACAGGGCTGCACTATCGAGGGGTCAGTCGGTCACACAGTGACAGGGCCGCACTATCGAGGGGTCAGTCAGTCACAGTGTCAGGGCCGCACTATCGAGGGTCGGTCACACAGTGACAGGGCCGCACTATCGAGGGGTCAGTCACACAGTGACAGGGCCGCACTATCGAGAGGTCAGTCAGTCACACAGTGACAGGGCCGCACTATCGAAGGGTCAGTCAGTCACACAGTGACACGGCCGCACGAGCGAGGGGTCAGTCAGTCACAGTGCCACGGCCACACTATTAAGGGGTCAGTCAGTCACACAGTAACAAGGCCGCACTATCAAGGGGTCAGTCAGTCACACAGTGACAGGGCCGCACTATCGAGGGGTCAGTCACACAATGACAGGGCCGCACTATGGAGGGGTCAGTCACACAGTGACAGGGCCGCACTATCGAGGGGTCAGTCAGTCACACAGTGACACGGCCGCACTCTCGAGGGGTCAGTCTGTCACACAGTGACAGGGCCGCACTATCGAGGGGTCGGTCACACAGTGACAGGGCCGCACTATCGAGGGGTCAGTCAGTCACACGGTGACAGGGCCGCACTATCGAGGGGTCAGTCGCACAGTGACAGGGCCGCACTATCGAGGTGTCAGTCAGTCACACAGGGACAGGGCCGCACAATCGAGGGGTCAGTCCGTCACACAGTCACAGGGCCGCACTATCGAGGGGTCAGTCACACAGTGACAGGGCCGAACTATCGAGGGGTCAGTCAGTCACACAGTGACAGGGCCGCAGTATCGAGGGGTCAGTCAGTCACACAGTGACGGGGCCGCACTGAGGGGTCAGTCAGTTACACAGTGACAGGGCCGCACTGAGGGGTCAGTCAGTTACACAGTGACAGGGCCGCACTGAGGGGTCAGTCCGTCACACAGTGACAGGGCCGCACTGAGGGCTCAGTCAGTTACACAGTGACAGGGCCGCACTGAGGGGTCAGTCCGTCACACAGTGACAGGGCCGCACTATCGAGGGGTCAGTCGCACAGTGACAGGGCCGCACTATCGAGGGGTCAGTCAGTCACACAATGACAGGGCCGCACTATCGAGGGGTCAGTCAGTCACACAGTGTCAGGACTGCACTATCGAGGGTCGGTCACACAGTGTCAGGGCCGCACTATCGAGGGGTCAGTCAGTCACACGGTGACAGGGCCGCACTCTCGAGGGGTCAGTCAGTCACACAATGACAGGGCCGCACTATCGAGGGGTCAGTCAGTCACAGTGTCAGGGCCGCACTATCGAGGGTCGGTCACACAGTGACAGGGCCGCACTATCGAGTGGTCAGTCCGTCACACATTGACACGGCCGCACTATCGAGGGGTCAGTCTGTCACACAGTGACAGGGCCGCAGTATCGAGGGGTCAGTCAGTCACACAGTGACAGGGCTGCACTATCGAGGGGTCCGTCAGTCACACAGTGACACGGCCACTCTATCCAGGGGTCAGTCAGTCACACAGTGACAGGGCCGCACTATCAAGGGGTCCGTCAGTCACACAGTGACACTGCCACACTATCAAGAGGTCAGTCAGTCACACAGTGACAGGGCCGCACTATCGAGGGGTCAGTCACACGGTGACAGGGCCGCACTTTCGAGGGGTCAGTCAGACACACAGTGACACGGCCACACTATCCAGGGGTCAGTCAGTCACACAGTGACAGGGCCGCACTATCAAGGGGTCAGTCAGTCACACAGTGACACGGCCACAATATCAAGGGGTCAGTCAGTCACACAGTGACAGGGCCGCGCTATCGAGGGGTCAGTCAGTCACACAGTGACACGGCCACACTATCAAAGGGTCAGTCAGTCACACAGTGACAGGGCCGCACTATCAAGGAGTCAGTCAGTCACACAGTTATAGGGCCGCGCTATCGAGTGGTCAGTCAGTCACACAGAGTCAGGGCCGCACTATCGAGGGGTCAGTCAGTCACACGGTGACAGGGCTGCACTATCGAGGGGTCAGTCAGTCACACGGTGACAGGGCTGCACTATCGAGGGGTCAGTCGGTCACACAGTGACAGGGCCGCACTATCGAGGGGTCAGTCAGTCACAGTGTCAGGGCCGCACTATCGAGGGTCGGTCACACAGTGACAGGGCCGCACTATCGAGGGGTCAGTCACACAGTGACAGGGCCGCACTATCGAGAGGTCAGTCAGTCACACAGTGACAGGGCCGCACTATCGAAGGGTCAGTCAGTCACACAGTGACGCGGCCGCTCTAGCGAGGGGTCAGTCAGTCACAGTGCCACGGCCACACTATCGAGGGGTCAGTCAGTCACACAGTAACAAGGCCGCACTATCGAGGGGTCAGTCACACAATGACAGGGCCGCACTATGGAGGGGTCAGTCACACAGTGACAGGGCCGCACTATCGAGGGGTCAGTCAATCACACAGTGACACGGCCGCACTCTCGAGGGGTCAGTCTGTCACACAGTGACAGGGCCGCACTATCGAGGGGTCGGTCACACAGTGACAGGGCCGCACTATCGAGGGTTCAGTCAGTCACACGGTGACATGGCCGCACTATCGAGGGGTCAGTAGCACAGTGACAGGGCCGCACTATCGAGGTGTCAGTCAGTCACACAGTGACAGGGCCGCACAATCGAGGGGTCAGTCCGTCACACAGTCACAGGGCCGCACTATCGAGGGGTCAGTCACACAGTGACAGGGCCGCACTATCGAGGGGTCAGTCAGTCACACAGTGACAGGGCCGCAGTATCGAGGGGTCAGTCAGTCCCACAGTGACGGGGCGCACTATCGAGGGGTCAGTCAGTTACACAGTGACAGGGCCACACTGAGGGGTCAGTCAGTTACACAGTGACAGGGCCGCACTGAGGGGTCAGTCAGTTACACAGTGACAGGGCCGCACTGAGGGGTCAGTCCATCACACAGTGACAGGGCCGCACTGAGGGCTCAGTCAGTTACACAGTGACAGGGCCGCACTGAGGGGTCAGTCCGTCACACAGTGACAGGGCCGCACTATCGAGGGGTCAGTCGCGCAGTGACAGGGCCGCACTATCGAGGGGTCAGTCAGTCACACAGTGACAGGGCCGCACTATCGAGGGGTCAGTCACACGGTGACTTGGCCACACTATCAAGGGATAAGTCAGTTACACAGTGACAGGGCCGCACTGAGGGGTCAGTCAGTTACACAGTGACAGGGCCGCACTGAGGGGTCAGTCAGTCACACAGTGACAGGGCCGCACTATCGAGTGGTCAGTCAGTCACACAGTGACAGGGCCGCACTATCGAGGGGTCAGTCAGTCACACAGTGACAGGGCCGCACTATCGAGGGGTCAGTCAGTCACACAGTGACAGGGCCGCACTATCGAGGGGTCAGTCAGTCACACAATGACAGGGCCACACTATCGAGGGGTCAGTCAGTCACACAGTGACAGGGCCGCACTATCGAGGGGTCAGTCAGTCACACAGTGACAGGGTTGCACTTTCGAGTGGTCAGTCCGTCACACATTGACACGGCCGCACTATCGAGGGGTCAGTCTGTCACACAGTGACAGGGCCGCACTATCGAGGGGTCAGTCAGTCACACAGTGACAGGGCCGCACTGAGGGTTCAGTCAGTTACACAGTGACAGGGCTGCACTATCGAGGGGTCAGTCAGTCACACAGTGACAGGGCCGCACTATCGAGGGGTCAGTCACACGGTGACAGGGCCGCACTATCGAGGGGTCAGTCAGTCACACATTGACACGGCCACACTATCAAGGGGTCAGTCAGTCACACAGTGACAGGGCCGCACTATCAAGGGGTCAGTCAGTCACACAGTGACACGGCCACACTATCAAGAGGTCAGTCAGTCACACAGTGACAGGGCCGCGCTATCGAGGGGTCAGTCAGTCACACAGTGACAGGGCCGCACTATCGAGGGGTCAGTCACACGGTGACAGGGCCGCACTATCGAGGGTTCAGTCAGCCACATGGTGACAGGGCCGCGCTATCGAGGGATCAATCAGTCACACGGTGACAGGGCCGCACTATGAAGGGGTCAGTCAGTTACACAGTGACAGGGCCACACTATCGAGGGTTCAGTCACACAGTGACAGGGCCGCACTATCGAGGGGTCAGTCAGCCACATGGTGACAGGGCCGCACTATCGAGGGTTCAGTCACACGGTGACAGGGCCACACTATCAAAGGGTCAGTCAGTCACACAGTTATAGGGCCGCGCTATCGAGGGGTCAGTCAGTCACACGGTGACAGGGCTGCACTATCGAGGGGTCAGTCGGTCACACAGTGACAGGGCCGCACTATCGAGGGGTCAGTCAGTCACACGGTGACAGGGCTGCACTATCGAGGGGTCAGTCGGTCACACAGTGACAGGGCCGCACTATCGAGGGGACAGTCAGTCACACGGTGACAGGGCTGCACTATCGAGGGGTCAGTCGGTCACACAGTGACAGGGCCGCACTATCGAGGGGTCAGTCAGTCACAGTGTCAGGGCCGCACTATCAAGGGTCGGTCACACAGTGACAGGGCCGCACTATCGAGGGGTCAGTCACACAGTGACAGGGCCGCACTATCGAGAGGTCAGTCAGTCACACAGTGACAGGGCCCCTCTATCGAAGGGTCAGTCAGTCACACAGTGACACGGCCGCACTAGCGAGGGGTCAGTCAGTCACACAGTGCCACGGCCACACTATCGAGGGGTCAGTCAGTCACACAGTAACAAGGCCGCACTATCAAGGGGTCAGTCAGTCACACAGTGACAGGGCCGCACTATCGAGGGGTCAGTCAAACAATGACAGGGCCGCACTATGGAGGGGTCAGTCACACAGTGACAGGGCCGCACTATCGAGGGGTCAGTCAGTCACACAGTGACACGGCCGCACTCTCGAGGGGTCAGTCTGTCACACAGTGACAGGGCCGCACTATCGAGGGGTCGGTCACACAGTGACAGGGCCGCACTATCGAGGGGTCAGTCAATCACACAGTGACAGGGCCGCGCTATCGAGGGGTCAGTCAGTCACACAGTGACAGGGCCGCACTATCGAGGGGTCAGTCAGTCACACAGTGACAGGGCCGCACTATCGAGTGGTCAGTCAGTCACACGGTGACAGGGCCGCACTATCGAGGGATCAGTCGCACAGTGACAGGGCCGCACTATCGAGGTGTCAGTCAGTCACACAGTGACAGGGCCGCGCAATCGAGGGGTCAGTCCGTCACACAGTCACAGGGCCGCACTATCGAGGGGTCAGTCACACAGTGACAGGGCCGAACTATCGAGGGGTCAGTCAGTCACACAGTGACAGGTCCGCAGTATCGAGGGGTCAGTCAGTCACACAGTGACGGGGCGCACTATCGAGGGGTCAGTCAGTTACACAGTGACAGGGCCACACTGAGGGGTCAGTCAGTTACACAGTGACAGGGCCGCACTGAGGGGTCAGTCAGTTACACAGTGACAGGGCCGCACTGAGGGGTCAGTCCGTCACACAGTGACAGGGCCGCACTGAGGGCTCAGTCAGTTGCACAGTGACAGGGCCGCACTGAGGGGTCAGTCCGTCACACAGTGACAGGGCCGCACTATCGAGGGGTCAGTCGCACAGTGACAGGGCCGCACTATCGAGGGGTCAGTCAGTCACACAGTGACAGGGCCGCACTATCGAGGGGTCAGTCACACGGTGACTTGGCCACACTATCAAGGGGTCAGTCAGTTACACAGTGACAGGGCCGCACTGAGGGGTCAGTCAGTTACACAGTGACAGGGCCGCACTGACGGGTCAGTCAGTCACACAGTGACAGGGCCGCACTATCGAGGGTCGGTCACACAGTGACAGGGCCGCACTATCGAGTGGTCAGTCAGTCACACAGTGACAGGGCCGCACTATCGAGGGGTCAGTCAGTCACACAGTGACAGGGCTGCACTATCGAGGGGTCAGTCAGTCACACAGTGACAGGGCCGCACTATCGAGGGGTCAGTCCGTCACACAATGACAGGGCCACACTATCAAGGGGTCAGTCAGTCACACAGTTGTAGGGCCGCGCTATCGAGTGGTCAGTCAGTCACACGGTGACAGGGCTGCACTATCGAGGGGTCAGTCGGTCACACAGTGACAGGGCCGCACTATCGAGGGGTCAGTCAGTCACACGGTGACAGGGCTGCACTATCGAGGGGTCAGTCGGTCACACAGTGACAGGGCCGCACTATCGAGGGGACAGTCAGTCACACGGTGACAGGGCTGCACTATCGAGGGGTCAGTCGGTCACACAGTGACAGGGCCGCACTATCGAGGGGTCAGTCAGTCACAGTGTCAGGGCCGCACTATCAAGGGTCGGTCACACAGTGACAGGGCCGCACTATCGAGGGGTCAGTCACACAGTGACAGGGCCGCACTATCGAGAGGTCAGTCAGTCACACAGTGACAGGGCCCCACTATCGAAGGGTCAGTCAGTCACACAGTGACAGGGCCGCACTATCGAGGGGTCAGTCAAACAATGACAGGGCCGCACTATGGAGGGCTCAGTCACACAGTGACAGGGCCGCACTATCGAGGGGTCAGTCAGTCACACAGTGACACGGCCGCACTCTCGAGGGGTCAGTCTGTCACACAGTGACAGGGCCGCACTATCGAGGGGTCGGTCACACAGTGACAGGGCCGCACTATCGAGGGGTCAGTCAATCACACAGTGACAGGGCCGCGCTATCGAGGGGTCAGTCAGTCACACAGTGACAGGGCCGCACTATCGAGGGGTCAGTCAGTCACACAGTGACAGGGCCGCACTATCGAGGGGTCAGTCAGTCACACGGTGACAGGGCCGCACTATCGAGGGGTCAGTCGCACAGTGACAGGGCCGCACTATCGAGGTGTCAGTCAGTCACACAGTGACAGGGCCGCACAATCGAGGGGTCAGTCCGTCACACAGTCACAGGGCCGCACTATCGAGGGGTCAGTCACACAGTGACAGGGCCGAACTATCGAGGGTTCAGTCAGTCACACAGTGACAGGGCCGCAGTATCGAGGGGTCAGTCAGTCACACAGCGACGGGGCGCACTATCGAGGGGTCAGTCAGTTACACAGTGACAGGGCCACAGTGAGGGGTCAGTCAGTTACACAGTGACAGGGCCGCACTGAGGGGTCAGTCAGTTACACAGTGACAGGGCCGCACTGAGGGGTCAGTCCGTCACACAGTGACAGGGCCGCACTGAGGGCTCAGTCAGTTACACATTGACAGGGCCGCACTGAGGGGTCAGTCCGTCACACAGTGACAGGGCCGCACTATCGAGGGGTCAGTCGCACAGTGACAGGGCCGCACTATCGAGGGGTCAGTCAGTCACACAGTGACAGGGCCGCACTATCGAGGGGTCAGTCACACGGTGACTTGGCCACACTATCAAGGGGTCAGTCAGTTACACAGTGACAGGGCCGCACTGAGGGGTCAGTCAGTTACACAGTGACAGGGCCGCACTGACGGGTCAGTCAGTCACACAGTGACAGGGCCGCACTATCGAGGGTCGGTCACACAGTGACAGGGCCGCACTATCGAGTGGTCAGTCAGTCACACAGTGACAGGGCCGCACTATCGAGGGGTCAGTCAGTCACACAGTGACAGGGCCGCACTATCGAGGGGTCAGTCAGTCACACAGTGACAGGGCCGCACTATTGAGGGGTCAGTCAGTCACACAATGACAGGGCCGCACTATCGAGGGGTCAGTCAGTCACACAGTGACAGGGCCGCACTATCGAGGGGTCAGTCAGTCACACAGTGACAGGGCCGCACTATCGAGGGGTCAGTCACACAGTGACAGGGCCGCACTATCGAGAGGTCAGTCACACAGTGACAGGGCCGCACTATCGAGGGGTCAGTCACACAGTGACAGGGCCGCACTATCGAGAGGTCAGTCAGTCACACTGTGACAGGGCTGCACTATCGAGGGGTCAGTCACACAGTGACAGGCCCGCACTATCGAGGGGTCAGTCAGTCACACAGTGACAGGGCCGCACTATCGAGGGGTCAGTCAGTCACACAATGACTGGGCTGCACTATGAGGCGTCAGTCAGTCACACAGTGACAGGGCCGCAATATCGAGGGGTCAGTCAGTCACACAATGACAGGGCTGCACTATCGAGTGGTCAGTCACACAGTGACAGGGCCGCACTATCGAGGGGTCAGTCAATCACACAGTGACAGGGCCACGCTATCGAGGGGTCAGTCAGTCACACAGTGACAGGGCCGCACTGAGGGGTCAGTCAGTCACACAGTGACAGGGCCGCACTATCGAGGGCCGGTCACACAGTGACAGGGCCGCACTATCGAGAGGTCAGTCGCACAGTGACAGGGCCGCACAATCGAGGGGTCAGTCCGTCACACAGTGACAGGGCCGGACTATCGAGGGGTCAGTCACACAGTGACAGGGCCGAACTATCGAGGGGTCAGTCAGTCACACAGTGACAGGGCCGCAGTATCGAGGGGTCAGTCAGTCACACAGTGACGGGGCGCACTATCGAGGGTACAGTCAGTCACACAATGACAGGGCTGCACTATCGAGTGGTCAGTCACACAGTGACAGGGCCGCACTATCGAGGGGTCAGTCAATCACACAGTGACAGGGCCACGCTATCGAGGGGTCAGTCAGTCACACAGTGACAGGGCCGCACTGAGGGGTCAGTCAGTCACACAGTGACAGGGCCGCACTATCGAGGGCCGGTCACACAGTGACAGGGCCGCACTATCGAGAGGTCAGTCGCACAGTGACAGGGCCGCACAATCGAGGGGTCAGTCCGTCACACAGTGACAGGGCCGGACTATCGAGGGGTCAGTCACACAGTGACAGGGCCGAACTATCGAGGGGTCAGTCAGTCACACAGTGACAGGGCCGCAGTATCGAGGGGTCAGTCAGTCACACAGTGACGGGGCGCACTATCGAGGGTACAGTCAGTTACAGAGTGACAGGGCCACACTGAGGGGTCAGTCAGTTACACAGTGACAGGGCTGCACTGAGGGTTCAGTCAGTTACACAGTGACAGGGCCGCACTGAGGGGTCAGTCCGTCACACAGTGACAGGGCCGCAAAGAGGGCTCTGTCAGTTACACAGTGACAGGGCCGCACTGAGGGGTCAGTCCGTCACACAGTGACAGGGCCGCACTATCGAGGGGTCAGTCGCACAGTGACAGGGCCGCACTATCGAGGGGTCAGTCAGTCACACAGTGACAGGGCCGCACTATCGAGGGGTCAGTCACACGGTGACTTGGCCACACTATCAAGGGGTCAGTCAGTTACACAGTGACAGGGCCGCACTGAGGGGTCAGTCAGTTACACAGTGACAGGGCCGCACTGAGGGGTCAGTCAGTCACACAGTGACAGGGCCGCACTATCGAGGGTCGGTCACACAGTGACAGGGCCGCACTATCGAGAGGTCAGTCAGTCACACAGTGACAGGGCCGCACTATCGAGGGGTCAGTCAGTCACACAGTGACAGGGCCGCACTATCGAGGGGTCAGTCAGTCACACAGTGACAGGGCCGCACTATCGAGGGGTCAGTCAGTCACACAATGACAGGGCCGCACTATCGAGGGGTCGGTCAGTCACACAGTGACAGGGCTGCACTATCGAGGGGTCAGTCAGTCACACAGTGACAGGGCCGCACTATCGAGGGGTCAGTCACACAGTGACAGGGCCGCACTATCGACGGGTCAGTCACACAGTGACAGGGCCGCACTATCGAGAGGTCAGTCAGTCACACTGTGACAGGGCTGCACTATCGAGGGGTCAGTCACACAGTGACAGACCCGCACTATCAAGGGGTCAGTCAGTCACACAGTGCCACGGCCACACTATCGAGGGGTCAGTCAGTCACACAGTAACAAGGCCGCACTATCAAGGGGTCAGTCAGTCACACAGTGACAGGGCCGCACTATCGAGGGGTCAGTCACACAGTGACAGGGCCGCACTATCGAGGGGTCAGTCACACAGTGACAGTGCCGCACTATCGAGGGATCAGTCACACAGTGACAGGGCCGCATTATCGAGAGGTCAGTCAGTCACACAGTGACAGGGCTGCACTATCGAGGGGTCAGTCACACAGTGACAGACCCGCACTATCGAGGGGTCAGTCAGTCACACAGTGACAGGGCCGCACTATCGAGGGGTCAGTCAGTCACACAGTTACAAGGCCACAATATCGAGGGGTCAGTCAGTCACACAGTGACAGGGCCGCACTATCGAGGGGTCAGTCAGTCACACAGTCACAAGGCCACAATATCAAGGGGTCAGTCAGTCACACAGTGACAAGGCCACAATATCAAGGGGTCAGTCAGTCACACAGTGATAGGGCCACACGATCGAGGGGTCAGTCAGCCACACAGTGACAAGGCCACAATATCGAGAGGTCAGTCAGTCACACAGTGACACGGCCACACTATCAAGGGGTCAGTCAGTCACACAGTGACAGGGCCGCACTATCAAGGGGTCAGTCAGTCACACAGTGACACGGCCACACTATCAAGAGGTCAGTCAGTCACACAGTGACAGGGCCGCGCTATCGAGGGGTCAGTCAGTCACACAGTGACAGGGCCGCACTATCGAGGGGTCAGTCAGTCACACGGTGACAGGGCCGCACTATCAAGGGGACAGTCAGTCACACGGTGACAGGGCTGCACTATCGAGGGGTCAGTCGGTCACACAGTGACAGGGCCGCACTATCAAGGGGACAGTCAGTCACACGGTGACAGGGCCGCACTATCGAGGGGTCAGTCAGTCACAGTGTCAGGGCCGCACTATCAAGGGTCGGTCACACAGTGACAGGGCCGCACTATCGAGGGGTCAGTCACACAGTGACAGGGCCGCACTATCGAGAGGTCAGTCAGTCACACAGTGACAGGGCCGCACTATCGAAGGGTCAGTCAGTCACACAGTGACAGGGCCGCACTAGCGAGGGGTCAGTCAGTCACACAGTGCCACGGCCACACTATCGAGGGGTCAGTCAGTCACACAGTAACAAGGCCGCACTATCAAGGGGTCAGTCAGTCACACAGTGACAGGGCCGCACTATCGAGGGGTCAGTCACACAGTGACAGGGCCGCACTATCGAGGGGTCAGTCACACAGTGACAGGGCCGCACTATCGAGAGGTCAGTCAGTCACACTGTGACAGGGCTGCACTATCGAGGGGTCAGTCACACAGTGACAGACCCGCACTATCGAGGGGTCAGTCAGTCACACAGTGACAGGGCCGCACTATCGAGGGGTCAGTCAGTCACACAGTTACAAGGCCACAATATCGAGGGGTCAGTCAGTCACACAGTGACAGGGCCGCACTATCGAGGGGTCAGTCAGTCACACAGTCACAAGGCCACAATATCAAGGGGTCAGTCAGTCACACAGTGACAAGGCCACAATATCAAGGGGTCAGTCAGTCACACAGTGATAGGGCCACACGATCGAGGGGTCAGTCAGTCACACAGTGACAAGGCCACAATATCGAGGGGTCAGTCAGTCACACAGTGACAGGGCCGCACTATCGAGTGGTCAGTCACTCACACAGTGACAGGGCCGCACTATCGAGGGGTCAGTCACACAGTGACAGGGCCGCACTATCGAGGGGTCAGTCACACAGTGACAGGGCCGCACTATCGAGAGGTCAGTCAGTCACACTGTGACAGGGCTGCACTATCGAGGGGTCAGTCACACAGTGACAGACCCGCACTATCGAGGGGTCGGTCAGTCACACAGTGACAGGGCTGCACTATCGAGGGGTCAGTCAGTCACACAGTGACAGGGCCGCACTATCGAGGGGTCAGTCACACAGTGACAGGGCCGCACTATCGACGGGTCAGTCACACAGTGACAGGGCCGCACTATCGAGAGGTCAGTCAGTCACACTGTGACAGGGCTGCACTATCGAGGGGTCAGTCACACAGTGACAGACCCGCACTATCAAGGGGTCAGTCAGTCACACAGTGCCACGGCCACACTATCGAGGGGTCAGTCAGTCACACAGTAACAAGGCCGCACTATCAAGGGGTCAGTCAGTCACACAGTGACAGGGCCGCACTATCGAGGGGTCAGTCACACAGTGACAGGGCCGCACTATCGAGGGGTCAGTCACACAGTGACAGTGCCGCACTATCGAGGGATCAGTCACACAGTGACAGGGCCGCATTATCGAGAGGTCAGTCAGTCACACTGTGACAGGGCTGCACTATCGAGGGGTCAGTCACACAGTGACAGACCCGCACTATCGAGGGGTCAGTCAGTCACACAGTGACAGGGCCGCACTATCGAGGGGTCAGTCAATCACACAGTTACAAGGCCACAATATCGAGGGGTCAGTCAGTCACACAGTGACAGGGCCGCACTATCGAGGGGTCAGTCAGTCACACAGTCACAAGGCCACAATATCAAGGGGTCAGTCAGTCACACAGTGACAAGGCCACAATATCAAGGGGTCAGTCAGTCACACAGTGATAGGGCCACACGATCGAGGGGTCAGTCAGCCACACAGTGACAAGGCCACAATATCGAGAGGTCAGTCAGTCACACAGTGACACGGCCACACTATCAGGGGGTCAGTCAGTCACACAGTGACAGGGCCGCACTATCAAGGGGTCAGTCAGTCACACAGTGACACGGCCACACTATCAAGAGGTCAGTCAGTCACACAGTGACAGGGCCGCGCTATCGAGGGGTCAGTCAGTCACACAGTGACAGGGCCGCACTATCGAGGGGTCAGTCAGTCACACGGTGACAGGGCCGCACTATCAAGGGGACAGTCAGTCACACGGTGACAGGGCTGCACTATCGAGGGGTCAGTCGGTCACACAGTGACAGGGCCGCACTATCAAGGGGACAGTCAGTCACACGGTGACAGGGCCGCACTATCGAGGGGTCAGTCAGTCACAGTGTCAGGGCCGCACTATCAAGGGTCGGTCACACAGTGACAGGGCCGCACTATCGAGGGGTCAGTCACACAGTGACAGGGCCGCACTATCGAGAGGTCAGTCAGTCACACAGTGACAGGGCCGCACTATCGAAGGGTCAGTCAGTCACACAGTGACAGGGCCGCACTAGCGAGGGGTCAGTCAGTCACACAGTGCCACGGCCACACTATCGAGGGGTCAGTCAGTCACACAGTAACAAGGCCGCACTATCAAGGGGTCAGTCAGTCACACAGTGACAGGGCCGCACTATCGAGGGGTCAGTCACACAGTGACAGGGCCGCACTATCGAGGGGTCAGTCACACAGTGACAGGGCCGCACTATCGAGAGGTCAGTCAGTCACACTGTGACAGGGCTGCACTATCGAGGGGTCAGTCACACAGTGACAGACCCGCACTATCGAGGGGTCAGTCAGTCACACAGTGACAGGGCCGCACTATCGAGGGGTCAGTCAGTCACACAGTTACAAGGCCACAATATCGAGGGGTCAGTCAGTCACACAGTGACAGGGCCGCACTATCGAGGGGTCAGTCAGTCACACAGTCACAAGGCCACAATATCAAGGGGTCAATCAGTCACACAGTGACAAGGCCACAATATCAAGGGGTCAGTCAGTCACACAGTGATAGGGCCACACGATCGAGGGGTCAGTCAGTCACACAGTGACAAGGCCACAATATCGAGGGGTCAGTCAGTCACACAGTGACAGGGCCGCACTATCGAGTGGTCAGTCACTCACACAGTGACAGGGCCGCACTATCGAGGGGTCAGTCACACAGTGACAGGGCCGCACTATCGAGGGGTCAGTCACACAGTGACAGGGCCGCACTATCGAGAGGTCAGTCAGTCACACTGTGACAGGGCTGCACTATCGAGGGGTCAGTCACACAGTGACAGACCCGCACTATCGAGGGGTCAGTCAGTCACACAGTGACAGGGCCGCACTATCGAGGGGTCAGTCAGTCACACAGTTACAAGGCCACAATATCGAGGGGTCAGTCAGTCACACAGTGACAGGGCCGCACTATCGAGGGGTCAGTCAGTCACACAGTCACAAGGCCACAATATCAAGGGGTCAGTCAGTCACACAGTGACAAGGCCACAATATCAAGGGCTCAGTCAGTCACACAGTGATAGGGCCACACGATCGAGGGGTCAGTCAGCCACACAGTGACAAGGCCACAATATCGAGAGGTCAGTCAGTCACACAGTGACACGGCCACACTATCAAGGGGTCAGTCAGTCACACAGTGACAGGGCCGCACTATCGAAGGGTCAGTCAGTCACACAGTGACACGGCCGCACTATCGAGGGGTCAGTCAGTCACACAGTGACACGGCCACACTATCGAGGGGTCAGTCAGTCACACAGTAACAAGGCCGCACTATCAAGGGGTCAGTCAGTCACACTGTGACAGAGCCGCACTATCGAGGGGTCAGTCACACAATGACATGGCCGCACTATGGAGGGGTCAGTCCCACAGTGACCGGGCCGCACTATCGAGGGGTCAGTCAGTCACACAGTGACACGGCCGCACTCTCGAGGGGTCAGTCAGTCACACAGTGACAGGGCCGCACTATCGAGGGGTCAGTCACACAGTGACAGGGCCGCACTATCGAGGGGTCAGTCAGTCACACAGTGACACGGCCGCACTATCGAGGGGTCAGTAACTCAGTGACAGGGCTGCACTATCGAGGGGTCAGTCAGTCACACAGTGACAGGGCCGCACTATCGAGGGGTCAGTCAGTCACACAATGACAGGGCCGCACTATCGAGGGGTCAGTCAGTCACACAATGACAGGGCCGCACTATCGAGGGGTCAGTCAGTCACACAGTGTCAGGACTGCACTATCGATGGTCGGTCACACAGTGACAGGGCCGCACTATCGAGGGGTCAGTCACACAGTGACAGGGCCGCACTATCGAGAGGTCAGGCAGTCACACAGTGACAGGGCCGCACTATCGAGGGGTCAGTCAGTCACACAGTGACACGGCCGCACTATCGAGGGGTCAGTCAGTCACACAGTGACACGGCCACACTATCGAGGGGTCAGTCAGTCACACAGTGACAGTGCTGCGTTATCGAGCGGTCAGTCACACAGTGACAGGGTTGCACTATCGAGTGGTTAGTCCGTCACACATTGACATGGCCGCACTATCGAGGGGTCAGTCTGTCACACAGTGACAGGGCCGCACTATCGAGGGGTCAGTCAGTCACACAGTGACAGGGCCGCACTGAGGGTTCAGTCAGTTACACAGTGACAGGGCCGCACTATCGAGTGGTCAGTCAGTCACACAGTGACAGGGCCGCACTATCGAGGGGTCAGTCAGTCACCCAGTGACAGGGCCGCACTATCGAGGGGTCAGTCAGTCACACAGTGACAGGGCCTCACTATCGAGGGGTCAGTCAGTCACACAATGACAGGGCCACACTATCGAGGGGTCAGTCAGTCACACAGTGACAGGGCCGCACTATCGAGGGGTCAGTCAGTCACACAGTGACAGGGTTGCACTATCGAGTGGTCAGTCCGTCACACATTGACACGGCCGCACTATCGAGGGGTCAGTCTGTCACACAGTGACAGGGCCGCACTATCGAGGGGTCAGTCAGTCACACAGTGACAGGGCCGCACTGAGGGTTCAGTCAGTTACACAGTGACAGGGCTGCACTATCGAGGGGTCAGTCAGTCACACAGTGACACGGCCACACTATCAAGAGGTCAGTCAGTCACACAGTGACAGGGCCGCGCTATCGAGGGGTCAGTCAGTCACACAGTGACAGGGCCGCACTATCGAGGGGTCAGTCACACGGTGACAGGGCCGCACTATCGAGGGGTCAGTCAGCCACATGGTGACAGGGCCGCGCTATCGAGGGATCAATCAGTCACACGGTGACAGGGCCGCACTATCGAGGGGTCAGTCAGCCACATGGTGACAGGGCCACACTATCAAGGGGTCAGTCAGTTACACAATGACAGGCCCACACTATCGAGGGGTCAGTCACTCAGTGACAGGGCCGCACTATCGAGGGGTCAGTCAGCCACATGGTGACAGGGCCGCACTATCGAGGGTTCAGTCACACGGTGACAGGGCCACACTATCAAGGGGTCAGTCAGTCACACAGTGACACGGCCTCAGTATCAAAGGGTCAGTCAGTCACACAGTGACAGGGCCGCACTATCAAGGAGTCAGTCAGTCACACAGTTATAGGGCCGCGCTATCGAGGGTTCAGTCAGTCACACAGTGTCAGGGCCGCACTATCGAGGGGTCAGTCAGTCACACGGTGACAGGGCTGCACTATCGAGGGGTCAGTCAGTCACAAAGTGTCAGGGCCGCACTATCGAGGGGTCAGTCAGTCACACGGTGACAGGGCCGCACTATCGAGGGGACAGTCAGTCACACGGTGACAGGGCTGCACTATCGAGGGGTCAGTCGGTCACACAGTGACAGGGCCGCACTATCGAGGGGTCAGTCAGTCACAGTGTCAGGGCCGCACTATCAAGGGTCGGTCACACAGTGACAGGGCCGCACTATCGAGGGGTCAGTCACACAGTGACAGGGCCGCACTATCGAGAGGTCAGTCAGTCACACAGTGACAGGGCCGCACTATCGAAGGGTCAGTCAGTCACACAGTGACACGGCCGCACGAGCGAGGGGTCAGTCAGTCACACAGTGCCACGGCCACACTATCGAGGGGTCAGTCAGTCACACAGTAACAAGGCCGCACTATCAAGGGGTCAGTCAGTCACACAGTGACAGGGCCGCACTATCGAGGGGTCAGTCACACAATGACAGGGCCGCACTATGGAGGGGTCAGTCACACAGTGACAGGGCCGCACTCTCGAGGGGTCAGTCTGTCACACAGTGACAGGGCCGCACTATCGAGGGGTCGGTCACACAGTGACAGGGCCGCACTATCGAGGGGTCAGTCAATCACACAGTGACAGGGCCGCGCTATCGAGGGGTCAGTCAGTCACACAGTTACAGGGCCGCACTATCGAGGGGTCAGTCAGTCACACAGTGACAGGGCCGCACTATCGAGGGGTCAGTCAGTCACACGGTGACTGGGCCGCACTATCGAGGGGTCAGTCGCACAGTGACAGGGCCGCACTATCGAGATGTCAGTCAGTCACACAGTGACAGGGCCGCACAATCGAGGGGTCAGTCCGTCACACAGTCACAGGGCCGCACTATCGAGGGGTCAGTCACACAGTGACAGGGCCGAACTATCGAGGGGTCAGTCAGTCACACAGTGACAGGGCCGCAGTATCGAGGGGTCAGTCAGTCACACAGTGACGGGGTGCACTATCGAGGGGTCAGTCAGTTACACAGTGACAGGGCCACACTGAGGGGTCAGTCAGTTACACAGTGACAGGGCCGCACTGAGGGGTCAGTCAGTTACACAGTGACAGGGCCGCACTGAGGGGTCAGTCCGTCACACAGTGACAGGGCCGCACTGAGGGCTCAGTCAGTTACACAGTGACAGGGCCGCACTGAGGGGTCAGTCCGTCACACAGTGACAGGGCCGCACTATCGAGGGGTCAGTCGCACAGTGACAGGGCCGCACTATCGAGGGGTCAGTCACACGGTGACTTGGCCACACTATCAAGGGGTCAGTCAGTTACACAGTGACAGGGCCGCACTGAGGGGTCAGTCAGTTACACAGTGACAGGGCCGCACTGAGGGGTCAGTCAGTTACACAGTGACAGGGCCGCACTATCGAGGGGTCAGTGAGTCACACAGTGACTGGGCCGCACTATCGAGGGGTCAGTCACACGGTGACTTGGCCACACTATCAAGGGGTCAGTCAGTTACACAGTGACAGGGCCGCACTGAGGGGTCAGTCAGTTACACAGTGACAGGGCCGCACTGAGGGGTCAGTCAGTTACACAGTGACAGGGCCGCACTATCGAGGGTCGGTCACACAGTGACAGGGCCGCACTATCGAGTGGTCAGTCAGTCACACAGTGACAGGGCCGCACTATCGAGGGGTCAGTCAGTCACACAGTGACAGGGCCGCACTATCGAGGGGTCAGTCAGTCACACAGTGACAGGGCCGCACTATCGAGGGGTCAGTCAGTCACACAATGACAGGGCCACACTATCGAGGGGTCAGTCAGTCACACAGTGACAGGGCCGCACTATCGAGGGGTCAGTCAGTCACACAGTGACAGGGCCGCACTATCGAGGGGTCAGTCACACAGTGACAGGGCCGCACTATCGAGAGGTCAGTCAGTCACACTGTGACAGGGCTGCACTATCGAGGGGTCAGTCACACAGTGACAGGCCCGCACTATCGAGGGGTCAGTCAGTCACACAGTGACAGGGCCGCACTATCGAGGGGTCAGTCAGTCACACAATGACTGGGCTGCACTATCGAGGCTTCAGTCAGTCACACAGTGACAGGGCCGCACTATCGAGGGGTCAGTCAGCCACACAGTGACAGGGCCGCACTATCGAGGGGTCAGTCAGTCACACAATGACAGGGCTGCACTATCGAGTGGTCAGTCACACAGTGACAGGGCCGCACTATCGAGGGGTCAGTCAATCACACAGTGACAGGGCCGCGCTATCGAGGGGTCAGTCAGTCACACAGTGACAGGGCCGCACTGAGGGGTCAGTCAGTCACACAGTGACAGGGCCGCACTATCGAGGGCCGGTCACACAGTGACAGGGCCGCACTATCGAGAGGTCAGTCGCACAGTGACAGGGCCGCACTATCGAGGTGTCAGTCAGTCACACAGTGACAGGGCCGCACAATCGAGGGGTCAGTCCGTCACACAGTGACAGGGCCGGACTATCGAGGGGTCAGTCACACAGTGACGGGGCCGAACTATCGAGGGGTCAGTCAGTCACACAGTGACAGGGCCGCAGTATCGAGGGGTCAGTCAGTCACACAGTGACGGGGCGCACTATCGAGGGTACAGTCAGTTACACAGTGACAGGGCCGCGCTATCGAGGGGTCAGTCAGTCACACAGTGACAGGGCCGCACTATCGAGGGGTCAGTCGCACAGTGACAGGGCTGCACTATCGAGGGGTCAGTCAGTCACACACTGACAGGGCCGCACTATCGAGGGGTCAGTCACACGGTGACAGGGCCGCACTATCGAGGGGTCAATCAGTCACACAGTGACACGGCCACACTATCAAGGGGTCAGTCAGTCACACAGTGACAGGGCCGCACTATCAAGGGGTCAGTCAGTCACACAGTGACACGGCCACACTATCAAGAGGTCAGTCAGTCACACAGTGACAGGGCCGCGCTATCGAGGGGTCAGTCAGTCACACAGTGACAGGGCCGCACTATCGAGGGGTCAGTCACACGGTGACAGGGCCGCACTATCGAGGGGTCAGTCAGCCACATGGTGACAGGACCGCACTATCGAGGGGTCAGTCAGCCACATGGTGACAGGGCCGCGCTATCGAGGGATCAATCAGTCACACGGTGACAGGGCCGCACTATCGAGGGGTCAGTCAGCCACATGGTGACAGGGCCACACTATCAAGGGGTCAGTCAGTTACACAGTGACAGGGCCACACTATCGAGGTGTCAGTCACACAGTGACAGGGCCGCACTATCGAGGGGTCAGTCAGCCACATGGTGACAGGGCCGCACTATCGAGGGTTCAGTCACACGGTGACAGGGCCACTCTATCAAGGGGTCAGTCAGTCACACAGTGACACGGCCACACTATCAAAGGGTCAGTCAGTCACACAGTGACAGGGCCGCACTATCAAGGAGTCAGTCAGTCACACAGTTATAGGGCCGCGCTATCGAGTGGTCAGTCAGTCACACAGTGTCAGGGCCGCACTATCGAGGGGTCAGTCAGTCACACGGTGACAGGGCTGCACTATCGAGGGGTCAGTCGGTCACACAGTGACAGGGCCGCACTATCGAGGGGACAGTCAGTCACACGGTGACAGGGCTGCACTATCGAGGGGTCAGTCGGTCACACAGTGACAGGGCCGCACTATCGAGGGGTCAGTCAGTCACAGTGTCAGGGCCGCACTATCAAGGGTCGGTCACACAGTGACAGGGCCGCACTATCGAGGGGTCAGTCACACAGTGACAGGGCCGCACTATCGAGAGGTCAGTCAGTCACACAGTGACAGGGCCGCACTATCGAAGGGTCAGTCAGTCACACAGTGACACGGCCGCACTAGCGAGGGGTCAGTCAGTCACACAGTGCCACGGCCACACTATCGAGGGGTCAGTCAGTCACACAGTAACAAGGCCGCACTATCAAGGGGTCAGTCAGTCACACAGTGACAGGGCCGCACTATCGAGGGGTCAGTCACACAATGACAGGGCCGCGCTATCGAGGGGTCAGTCAGTCACACAGTGACAGGGCCGCACTGAGGGGTCAGTCAGTCACACAGTGACAGGGCCGCACTATCGAGGGCCGGTCACACAGTGACAGGGCCGCACTATCGAGAGGTCAGTCGCACAGTGACAGGGCCGCACTATCGAGGTGTCAGTCAGTCACACAGTGACAGGGCCGCACAATCGAGGGGTCAGTCCGTCACACAGTGACAGGGCCGGACTATCGAGGGGTCAGTCACACAGTGACGGGGCCGAACTATCGAGGGGTCAGTCAGTCACACAGTGACAGGGCCGCAGTATCGAGGGGTCAGTCAGTCACACAGTGACGGGGCGCACTATCGAGGGTACAGTCAGTTACACAGTGACAGGGCCGCGCTATCGAGGGGTCAGTCAGTCACACAGTGACAGGGCCGCACTATCGAGGGGTCAGTCGCACAGTGACAGGGCTGCACTATCGAGGGGTCAGTCAGTCACACACTGACAGGGCCGCACTATCGAGGGGTCAGTCACACGGTGACAGGGCCGCACTATCGAGGGGTCAATCAGTCACACAGTGACACGGCCACACTATCAAGGGGTCAGTCAGTCACACAGTGACAGGGCCGCACTATCAAGGGGTCAGCAGTCACACAGTGACACGGCCACACTATCGAGGGGTCAGTCAGTCACACAGTGACAGGGCCGCACTATCGAGGGGTCAGTCACACGGTGACAGGGCCGCACTATCGAGGGGTCAGTCAGCCACATGGTGACAGGGCCGCGCTATCGAGGGATCAATCAGTCACACGGTGACAGGGCCGCACTATCGAGGGGTCAGTCAGCCACATGGTGACAGGGCCACACTATCAAGGGGTCAGTCAGTTACACAGTGACAGGGCCACACTATCGAGGGGTCAGTCACACAGTGACAGGGCCGCACTATCGAGGGGTCAGTCAGCCACATGGTGACAGGGCCGCACTATCGAGGGTTCAGTCACACGGTGACAGGGCCACTCTATCAAGGGGTCAGTCAGTCACACAGTGACACGGCCACACTATCAAAGGGTCAGTCAGTCACACAGTGACAGGGCCGCACTATCAAGGAGTCAGTCAGTCACACAGTTATAGGGCCGCGCTATCGAGTGGTCAGTCAGTCACACAGTGTCAGGGCCGCACTATCGAGGGGTCAGTCAGTCACACGGTGACAGGGCTGCACTATCGAGGGGTCAGTCAGTCACACAGTGACAGGGCCGCACTATCGAGGGGACAGTCAGTCACACGGTGACAGGGCTGCACTATCGAGGGGTCAGTCGGTCACACAGTGACAGGGCCGCACTATCGAGGGGTCAGTCAGTCACAGTGTCAGGGCCGCACTATCAAGGGTCGGTCACACAGTGACAGGGCCGCACTATCGAGGGGTCAGTCACACAGTGACAGGGCCGCACTATCGAGAGGTCAGTCAGTCACACAGTGACAGGGCCGCACTATCGAAGGGTCAGTCAGTCACACAGTGACACGGCCGCACTAGCGAGGGGTCAGTCAGTCACACAGTGCCACGGCCACACTATCGAGGGGTCAGTCAGTCACACAGTAACAAGGCCGCACTATCAAGGAGTCAGTCAGTCACACAGTGACAGGGCCGCACTATCGAGGGGTCAGTCACACAATGACAGGGCCGCACTATGGAGGGGTCAGTCACACAGTGACAGGGCCGCACTATCGAGGGGTCAGTCAGTCACACAGTGCCACGGCCGCACTCTCGAGGGGTCAGTCTGTCACACAGTGACAGGGCCGCACTATCGAGTGGTCGGTCACACAGTGACAGGGCCGCACTATCGAGGGGTCAGTCAATCACACAGTGACAGGGCCGCGCTATCGAGGGGTCAGTCAGTCACACAGTGACAGGGCCGCACTATCGAGGGGTCAGTCAGTCACACAGTGACAGGGCCGCACTATCGAGGGGTCAGTCAGTCACACGGTGACAGGGCCGCACTATCGAGGGGTCAGTCGCACAGTGACAGGGCCGCACTATCGAGATGTCAGTCAGTCACACAGTGACAGGGCCGCACAATCGAGGGGTCAGTCCGTCACACAGTCACAAGGCCGCACTATCGAGGGGTCAGTCACACAGTGACAGGGCCGAACTATCGAGGGGTCAGTCAGTCACACAGTGACAGGGCCGCAGTATCGAGGGGTCAGTCAGTCACACAGTGACGGGGCGCACTATCGAGGGGTCAGTCAGTTACACAGTGACAGGGCCACACTGAGGGGTCAGTCAGTTACACAGTGACAGGGCCACACTGAGGGGTCAGTCAGTCACACAGTGACAGGGCCGCACTATCGAGGGGTCAGTCAGTCACACAGTGACAGGGCCGCACTATCGAGGGGTCAGTCAGTCACACGGTGACAGGGCCGCACTATCGAGGGGTCAGTCGCACAGTGACAGGGCCGCACTATCGAGATGTCAGTCAGTCACACAGTGACAGGGCCGCACAATCGAGGGGTCAGTCCGTCACACAGTCACAGGGCCGCACTATCGAGGGGTCAGTCACACAGTGACAGGGCCGAACTATCGAGGGGTCAGTCAGTCACACAGTGACAGGGCCGCAGTATCGAGGGGTCAGTCAGTCACACAGTGACGGGGCGCACTATCGAGGGGTCAGTCAGTTACACAGTGACAGGGCCACACTGAGGGGTCAGTCAGTTACACAGTGACAGGGCCGCACTGAGGGGTCAGTCAGTTACACAGTGACAGGGCCGCACTGAGGGGTCAGTCCGTCACACAGTGACAGGGCCGCACTATCGAGGGTCGGTCACACAGTGACAGGGCCGCACTATCGAGTGGTCAGTCAGTCACACAGTGACAGGGCCGCACTATCGAGGGGTCAGTCAGTTACACAGTGACAGGGCCACACTGAGGGGTCAGTCAGTTACACAGTGACAGGGCCGCACTATCGAGGGGTCAGTCGCACAGTGACAGGGCCGCACTATCGAGGGGTCAGTCAGTCACACAGTGACAGGGCCGCACTATCGAGGGGTCAGTCACACGGTGACTTGGCCACACTATCAAGGGGTCAGTCAGTTACACAGTGACAGGGCCGCACTGAGGGCTCAGTCAGTTACACAGTGACAGGGCCGCACTGAGGGGTCAGTCAGTCACACAGTGACAGGGCTGCACTATCGAGGGTCGGTCACACAGTGACAGAGCCGCACTATCGAGTGGTCAGTCAGTCACACAGTGACAGGGCCGCACTATCGAGGGGTCAGTCACTCACACAGTGACAGGGCCGCACTATCGAGGGGTCAGTCAGTCACACAGTGACAGGGCCGCACTATCGAGGGGTCAGTCAGTCACACAATGACAGGGCCACACGATCGAGCGGTCAGTCAGTCACACAGTGACAGGGCCGCACTATCGAGGGGTCAGTCAGTCTCACAGTGACAGGGCCGCACTATCGAGGGGTCAGTCACACAGTGACAGGGCCGCACTATCGAGAGGTCAGTCAGTCACACTGTGACAGGGCTGCACTATCGAGGGGTCAGTCACACAGTGACAGGCCCGCACTATCGAGGGGTCAGTCAGTCACACAGTGACAGGGCCGCACTATCGAGGGGTCAGTCAGTCACACAATGACTGGGCTGCACTATCGAGGCGTCAGTCAGTCACACAGTGACAGGGCCGCACTATCGAGGGGTCAGTCAGCCACACAGTGACAGGGCCGCACTATCGAGGGGTCAGTCAGTCACACAATGACAGGGCTGCACTATCGAGTGGTCAGTCACACAGTGACAGGGCCGCACTGAGGGGTCAGTCAGTCACACAGTGACAGGGCCGCACTATCGAGTGCCGGTCACACAGTGACAGGGCCGCACTATCGAGAGGTCAGTCGCACAGTGACAGGGCCGCACTATCGAGGTGTCAGTCAGTCACACAGTGACAGGGCCGCACAATCGAGGGGTCAGTCCGTCACACAGTGACAGGGCCGGACTATCGAGGGGTCAGTCAGTCACACAGTGACACGGCCGCACTCTCGAGGGGTCAGTCTGTCACACAGTGACAGGGCCGCACTATCGAGGGGTCGGTCACACAGTGAGTGGGCCGCACTATCGAGGGGTCAGTCAATCACACAGTGACAGGGCCGCGCTATCGAGGGGTCAGTCAGTCACACAGTGACAGGGCCGCACTATCGAGGGGTCAGTCAGTCACACAGTGACAGAGCCGCACTATCGAGGGGTCAGTCAGTCACACGGTGACAGGGCCGCACTATCGAGGGGTCAGTCGCACAGTGACAGGGCCGCACTATCGAGATGTCAGTCAGTCACACAGTGACAGGGCCGCACAATCGAGGGGTCAGTCCGTCACACAGTCACAGGGCCGCACTATCGAGGGGTCAGTCACACAGTGACAGGGCCGAACTATCGAGGGGTCAGTCAGTCACACAGTGACAGGGCCGCAGTATCGAGGGGTCAGTCAGTCACACAGTGACGGGGCGCACTATCGAGGGGTCAGTCAGTTACACAGTGACAGGGCCACACTGAGGGGTCAGTCAGTTACACAGTGACAGGGCCGCACTGAGGGGTCAGTCAGTTACACAGTGACAGGGCCGCACTGAGGGGTCAGTCCGTCACACAGTGACAGGGCCGCACTGAGGGCTCAGTCAGTTACACAGTGACAGGGCCGCACTGAGGGGTCAGTCCGTCACACAGTGACAGGGCCGCACTATCGAGGGGTCAGTCGCACAGTGACAGGGCCGCACTATCGAGGGGTCAGTCAGTCACACAGTGACTGGGCCGCACTATCGAGGGGTCAGTCACACGGTGACTTGGCCACACTATCAAGGGGTCAGTCAGTTACACAGTTACAGGGCCGCACTGAGGGGTCAGTCAGTTACACAGTGACAGGGCCGCACTGAGGGGTCAGTCAGTCACACAGTGACAGGGCCGCACTATCGAGGGGTCAGTCAGTCACACAGTGACAGGGCCGCACTATCGAGGGGTCAGTCAGTCACACAGTGACAGGGCCGCACTATCGAGGGGTCAGTCAGTCACACAATGACAGGGCCACACTATCGAGGGGTCAGTCAGTCACACAGTGACAGGGCCGCACTATCGAGGGGTCAGTCAGTCACACAGTGACAGGGCCGCACTATCGAGGGGTCAGTCACACAGTGACAGGGCCGCACTATCGAGAGGTCAGTCAGTCACACTGTAACAGGGCTGCACTATCGAGGGGTCAGTCACACAGTGACAGGCCCGCACTATCGAGGGGTCAGTCAGTCACACAGTGACAGGGCCGCACTATCGAGGGGTCAGTCAGTCACACAATGACTGGGCTGCACTATCGAGGCGTCAGTCAGTCACACAGTGACAGGGCCGCACTATCGAGGGGTCAGTCAGCCACACAGTGACAGGGCCGCACTATCGAGGGGTCAGTCAGTCACACAATGACAGGGCTGCACTATCGAGTGGTCAGTCACACAGTGACAGGGCCGCACTATCGAGGGGTCAGTCAATCACACAGTGACAGGGCCGCGCTATCGAGGGGTCAGTCAGTCACACAGTGACAGGGCCGCACTGAGGGGTCAGTCAGTCACACAGTGACAGGGCCGCACTATCGAGGGCCGGTCACACAGTGACAGGGCCGCACTATCGAGAGGTCAGTCGCACAGTGCAGGGCCGCACTATCGAGGTGTCAGTCAGTCACACAGTGACAGGGCCGCACAATCGAGGGGTCAGTCCGTCACACAGTGACAGGGCCGGACTATCGAGGGGTCAGTCACACAGTGACGGGGCCGAACTATCGAGGGGTCAGTCAGTCACACAGTGACAGGGCCGCAGTATCGAGGGGTCAGTCAGTCACACAGTGACGGGGCGCACTATCGAGGGTACAGTCAGTTACACAGTGACAGGGCCGCGCTATCGAGGGGTCAGTCAGTCACACAGTGACAGGGCCGCACTATCGAGGGGTCAGTCGCACAGTGACAGGGCTGCACTATCGAGGGGTCAGTCAGTCACACACTGACAGGGCCGCACTATCGAGGGGTCAGTCACACGGTGACAGGGCCGCACTATCGAGGGGTCAGTCAGTCACACAGTGACAGGGCCGCAGTATCGAGGGGTCAGTCAGTCACACAGTGCCACGGCCACACTATCGAGGGGTCAGTCAGTCACACAGTAACAAGGCCGCACTATCAAGGAGTCAGTCAGTCACACAGTGACAGGGCCGCACTATCGAGGGGTCAGTCACACAATGACAGGGCCGCACTATGGAGGGGTCAGTCACACAGTGACAGGGCCGCACTATCGAGGGGTCAGTCAGTCACACAGTGCCACGGCCGCACTCTCGAGGGGTCAGTCTGTCACACAGTGACAGGGCCGCACTATCGAGTGGTCGGTCACACAGTGACAGGGCCGCACTATCGAGGGGTCAGTCAATCACACAGTGACAGGGCCGCGCTATCGAGGGGTCAGTCAGTCACACAGTGACAGGGCCGCACTATCGAGGGGTCAGTCAGTCACACAGTGACAGGGCCGCACTATCGAGGGGTCAGTCAGTCACACGGTGACAGGGCCGCACTATCGAGGGGTCAGTCGCACAGTGACAGGGCCGCACTATCGAGATGTCAGTCAGTCACACAGTGACAGGGCCGCACAATCGAGGGGTCAGTCCGTCACACAGTCACAAGGCCGCACTATCGAGGGGTCAGTCACACAGTGACAGGGCCGAACTATCGAGGGGTCAGTCAGTCACACAGTGACAGGGCCGCAGTATCGAGGGGTCAGTCAGTCACACAGTGACGGGGCGCACTATCGAGGGGTCAGTCAGTTACACAGTGACAGGGCCACACTGAGGGGTCAGTCAGTTACACAGTGACAGGGCCACACTGAGGGGTCAGTCAGTCACACAGTGACAGGGCCGCACTATCGAGGGGTCAGTCAGTCACACAGTGACAGGGCCGCACTATCGAGGGGTCAGTCAGTCACACGGTGACAGGGCCGCACTATCGAGGGGTCAGTCGCACAGTGACAGGGCCGCACTATCGAGATGTCAGTCAGTCACACAGTGACAGGGCCGCACAATCGAGGGGTCAGTCCGTCACACAGTCACAGGGCCGCACTATCGAGGGGTCAGTCACACAGTGACAGGGCCGAACTATCGAGGGGTCAGTCAGTCACACAGTGACAGGGCCGCAGTATCGAGGGGTCAGTCAGTCACACAGTGACGGGGCGCACTATCGAGGGGTCAGTCAGTTACACAGTGACAGGGCCACACTGAGGGGTCAGTCAGTTACACAGTGACAGGGCCGCACTGAGGGGTCAGTCAGTTACACAGTGACAGGGCCGCACTGAGGGGTCAGTCCGTCACACAGTGACAGGGCCGCACTATCGAGGGTCGGTCACACAGTGACAGGGCCGCACTATCGAGTGGTCAGTCAGTCACACAGTGACAGGGCCGCACTATCGAGGGGTCAGTCAGTTACACAGTGACAGGGCCACACTGAGGGGTCAGTCAGTTACACAGTGACAGGGCCGCACTATCGAGGGGTCAGTCGCACAGTGACAGGGCCGCACTATCGAGGGGTCAGTCAGTCACACAGTGACAGGGCCGCACTATCGAGGGGTCAGTCACACGGTGACTTGGCCACACTATCAAGGGGTCAGTCAGTTACACAGTGACAGGGCCGCACTGAGGGCTCAGTCAGTTACACAGTGACAGGGCCGCACTGAGGGGTCAGTCAGTCACACAGTGACAGGGCTGCACTATCGAGGGTCGGTCACACAGTGACAGAGCCGCACTATCGAGTGGTCAGTCAGTCACACAGTGACAGGGCCGCACTATCGAGGGGTCAGTCACTCACACAGTGACAGGGCCGCACTATCGAGGGGTCAGTCAGTCACACAGTGACAGGGCCGCACTATCGAGGGGTCAGTCAGTCACACAATGACAGGGCCACACGATCGAGCGGTCAGTCAGTCACACAGTGACAGGGCCGCACTATCGAGGGGTCAGTCAGTCTCACAGTGACAGGGCCGCACTATCGAGGGGTCAGTCACACAGTGACAGGGCCGCACTATCGAGAGGTCAGTCAGTCACACTGTGACAGGGCTGCACTATCGAGGGGTCAGTCACACAGTGACAGGCCCGCACTATCGAGGGGTCAGTCAGTCACACAGTGACAGGGCCGCACTATCGAGGGGTCAGTCAGTCACACAATGACTGGGCTGCACTATCGAGGCGTCAGTCAGTCACACAGTGACAGGGCCGCACTATCGAGGGGTCAGTCAGCCACACAGTGACAGGGCCGCACTATCGAGGGGTCAGTCAGTCACACAATGACAGGGCTGCACTATCGAGTGGTCAGTCACACAGTGACAGGGCCGCACTGAGGGGTCAGTCAGTCACACAGTGACAGGGCCGCACTATCGAGTGCCGGTCACACAGTGACAGGGCCGCACTATCGAGAGGTCAGTCGCACAGTGACAGGGCCGCACTATCGAGGTGTCAGTCAGTCACACAGTGACAGGGCCGCACAATCGAGGGGTCAGTCCGTCACACAGTGACAGGGCCGGACTATCGAGGGGTCAGTCAGTCACACAGTGACACGGCCGCACTCTCGAGGGGTCAGTCTGTCACACAGTGACAGGGCCGCACTATCGAGGGGTCGGTCACACAGTGACAGGGCCGCACTATCGAGGGGTCAGTCAATCACACAGTGACAGGGCCGCGCTATCGAGGGGTCAGTCAGTCACACAGTGACAGGGCCGCACTATCGAGGGGTCAGTCAGTCACACAGTGACAGAGCCGCACTATCGAGGGGTCAGTCAGTCACACGGTGACAGGGCCGCACTATCGAGGGGTCAGTCGCACAGTGACAGGGCCGCACTATCGAGATGTCAGTCAGTCACACAGTGACAGGGCCGCACAATCGAGGGGTCAGTCCGTCACACAGTCACAGGGCCGCACTATCGAGGGGTCAGTCACACAGTGACAGGGCCGAACTATCGAGGGGTCAGTCAGTCACACAGTGACAGGGCCGCAGTATCGAGGGGTCAGTCAGTCACACAGTGACGGGGCGCACTATCGAGGGGTCAGTCAGTTACACAGTGACAGGGCCACACTGAGGGGTCAGTCAGTTACACAGTGACAGGGCCGCACTGAGGGGTCAGTCAGTTACACAGTGACAGGGCCGCACTGAGGGGTCAGTCCGTCACACAGTGACAGGGCCGCACTGAGGGCTCAGTCAGTTACACAGTGACAGGGCCGCACTGAGGGGTCAGTCCGTCACACAGTGACAGGGCCGCACTATCGAGGGGTCAGTCGCACAGTGACAGGGCCGCACTATCGAGGGGTCAGTCAGTCACACAGTGACTGGGCCGCACTATCGAGGGGTCAGTCACACGGTGACTTGGCCACACTATCAAGGGGTCAGTCAGTTACACAGTTACAGGGCCGCACTGAGGGGTCAGTCAGTTACACAGTGACAGGGCCGCACTGAGGGGTCAGTCAGTCACACAGTGACAGGGCCGCACTATCGAGGGGTCAGTCAGTCACACAGTGACAGGGCCGCACTATCGAGGGGTCAGTCAGTCACACAGTGACAGGGCCGCACTATCGAGGGGTCAGTCAGTCACACAATGACAGGGCCACACTATCGAGGGGTCAGTCAGTCACACAGTGACAGGGCCGCACTATCGAGGGGTCAGTCAGTCACACAGTGACAGGGCCGCACTATCGAGGGGTCAGTCACACAGTGACAGGGCCGCACTATCGAGAGGTCAGTCAGTCACACTGTAACAGGGCTGCACTATCGAGGGGTCAGTCACACAGTGACAGGCCCGCACTATCGAGGGGTCAGTCAGTCACACAGTGACAGGGCCGCACTATCGAGGGGTCAGTCAGTCACACAATGACTGGGCTGCACTATCGAGGCGTCAGTCAGTCACACAGTGACAGGGCCGCACTATCGAGGGGTCAGTCAGCCACACAGTGACAGGGCCGCACTATCGAGGGGTCAGTCAGTCACACAATGACAGGGCTGCACTATCGAGTGGTCAGTCACACAGTGACAGGGCCGCACTATCGAGGGGTCAGTCAATCACACAGTGACAGGGCCGCGCTATCGAGGGGTCAGTCAGTCACACAGTGACAGGGCCGCACTGAGGGGTCAGTCAGTCACACAGTGACAGGGCCGCACTATCGAGGGCCGGTCACACAGTGACAGGGCCGCACTATCGAGAGGTCAGTCGCACAGTGCAGGGCCGCACTATCGAGGTGTCAGTCAGTCACACAGTGACAGGGCCGCACAATCGAGGGGTCAGTCCGTCACACAGTGACAGGGCCGGACTATCGAGGGGTCAGTCACACAGTGACGGGGCCGAACTATCGAGGGGTCAGTCAGTCACACAGTGACAGGGCCGCAGTATCGAGGGGTCAGTCAGTCACACAGTGACGGGGCGCACTATCGAGGGTACAGTCAGTTACACAGTGACAGGGCCGCGCTATCGAGGGGTCAGTCAGTCACACAGTGACAGGGCCGCACTATCGAGGGGTCAGTCGCACAGTGACAGGGCTGCACTATCGAGGGGTCAGTCAGTCACACACTGACAGGGCCGCACTATCGAGGGGTCAGTCACACGGTGACAGGGCCGCACTATCGAGGGGTCAGTCAGTCACACAGTGACAGGGCCGCAGTATCGAGGGGTCAGTCAGTCACACAGTGACGGGGCGCACTATCGAGGGGTCAGTCAGTTACACAGTGACAGGGCCACACTGAGGGGTCAGTCAGTTACACAGTGACAGGGCCACACTGAGGGGTCAGTCAGTCACACAGTGACAGGGCCGCACTATCGAGGGGTCAGTCAGTCACACAGTGACAGGGCCGCACTATCGAGGGGTCAGTCAGTCACACGGTGACAGGGCCGCACTATCGAGGGGTCAGTCGCACAGTGACAGGGCCGCACTATCGAGATGTCAGTCAGTCACACAGTGACAGGGCCGCACAATCGAGGGGTCAGTCCGTCACACAGTCACAGGGCCGCACTATCGAGGGGTCAGTCACACATTGACAGGGCCGAACTATCGAGGGGTCAGTCAGTCACACAGTGACAGGGCCGCAGTATCGAGGGGTCAGTCAGTCACACAGTGACGGGGCGCACTATCGAGGGGTCAGTCAGTTACACAGTGACAGGGCCACACTGAGGGGTCAGTCAGTTACACAGTGACAGGGCCGCACTGAGGGGTCAGTCAGTTACACAGTGACAGGGCCGCACTGAGGGGTCAGTCCGTCACACAGTGACAGGGCCGCACTATCGAGGGTCGGTCACACAGTGACAGGGCTGCACTATCGAGTGGTCAGTCAGTCACACAGTGACAGGGCCGCACTATCGAGGGGTCAGTCAGTTACACAGTGACAGGGCCACACTGAGGGGTCAGTCAGTTACACAGTGACAGGGCCGCACTATCGAGGGGTCAGTCGCACAGTGACAGGGCCGCACTATCGAGGGGTCAGTCAGTCACACAGTGACAGGGCCGCACTATCGAGGGGTCAGTCACACGGTGACTTGGCCACACTATCAAGGGGTCAGTCAGTTACACAGTGACAGGGCCGCACTGAGGGCTCAGTCAGTTACACAGTGACAGGGCCGCACTGAGGGGTCAGTCAGTCACACAGTGACAGGGCTGCACTATCGAGGGTCGGTCACACAGTGACAGAGCCGCACTATCGAGTGGTCAGTCAGTCACACAGTGACAGGGCCGCACTATCGAGGGGTCAGTCAGTCACACAGTGACAGGGCCGCACTATCGAGGGGTCAGTCAGTCACACAGTGACAGGGCCGCACTATCGAGGGGTCAGTCAGTCACACAATGACAGGGCCACACGATCGAGGGGTCAGTCAGTCACACAGTGACAGGGCCGCACTATCGAGGGGTCAGTCAGTCTCACAGTGACAGGGCCGCACTATCGAGGGGTCAGTCACACAGTGACAGGGCCGCACTATCGAGAGGTCAGTCAGTCACACTGTGACAGGGCTGCACTATCGAGGGGTCAGTCACACAGTGACAGGCCCGCACTATCGAGGGGTCAGTCAGTCACACAGTGACAGGGCCGCACTATCGAGGGGTCAGTCAGTCACACAATGACTGGGCTGCACTATCGAGGCGTCAGTCAGTCACACAGTGACAGGGCCGCACTATCGAGGGGTCAGTCAGCCACACAGTGACAGGGCCGCACTATCGAGGGGTCAGTCAGTCACACAATGACAGGGCTGCACTATCGAGTGGTCAGTCACACAGTAACAGGGCCGCACTGAGGGGTCAGTCAGTCACACAGTGACAGGGCCGCACTATCGAGAGGTCAGTCGCACAGTGACAGGGCCGCACTATCGAGGTGTCAGTCAGTCACACAGTGACAGGGCCGCACAATCGAGGGGTCAGTCCGTCACACAGTGACAGGGCCGGACTATCGAGGGGTCAGTCAGTCACACAGTGACACGGCCGCACTCTCGAGGGGTCAGTCTGTCACACAGTGACAGGGCCGCACTATCGAGGGGTCGGTCACACAGTGACAGGGCCGCACTATCGAGGGGTCAGTCAATCACACAGTGACAGGGCCGCGCTATCGAGGGGTCAGTCAGTCACACAGTGACAGGGCCGCACTATCGAGGGGTCAGTCAGTCACACAGTGACAGAGCCGCACTATCGAGGGGTCAGTCAGTCACACGGTGACAGGGCCGCACTATCGAGGGGTCAGTCGCACAGTGACAGGGCCGCACTATCGAGATGTCAGTCAGTCACACAGTGACAGGGCCGCACAATCGAGGGGTCAGTCCGTCACACAGTCACAGGGCCGCACTATCGAGGGGTCAGTCACACAGTGACATGTCCGAACTGTCGAGGGGTCAGTCAGTCACACAGTGACAGGGCCGCAGTATCGAGGGGTCAGTCAGTCACACAGTGACGGGGCGCACTATCGAGGGGTCAGTCAGTTACACAGTGACAGGGCCACACTGAGGGGTCAGTCAGTTACACAGTGACAGGGCCGCACTGAGGGGTCAGTCAGTTACACAGTGACAGGGCCGCACTGAGGGGTCAGTCCGTCACACAGTGACAGGGCCGCACTGAGGGCTCAGTCAGTTACACAGTGACAGGGCCGCACTGAGGGGTCAGTCCGTCACACAGTGACAGGTCCGCACTATCGAGGGGTCAGTCGCACAGTGACAGGGCCGCACTATCGAGGGGTCAGTCAGTCACACAGTGACTGGGCCGCACTATCGAGGGGTCAGTCACACGGTGACTTGGCCACACTATCAAGGGGTCAGTCAGTTACACAGTTACAGGGCCGCACTGAGGGGTCAGTCAGTTACACAGTGACAGGGCCGCACTGAGGGGTCAGTCAGTCACACAGTGACAGGGCCGCACTATCGAGGGTCGGTCACACAGTGACAGGGCCGCACTATCGAGTGGTCAGTCAGTCACACAGTGACAGGGCCGCACTATCGAGGGGTCAGTCAGTCACACAGTGACAGGGCCGCACTATCGAGGGGTCAGTCAGTCACACAGTGACAGGGCCGCACTATCGAGGGGTCAGTCAGTCACACAATGACAGGGCCACACTATCGAGGGGTCAGTCAGTCACACAGTGACAGGGCCGCACTATCGAGGGGTCAGTCAGTCACACAGTGACAGGGCCGCACTATCGAGGGGTCAGTCACACAGTGACAGGGCCGCACTATCGAGAGGTCAGTCAGTCACACTGTAACAGGGCTGCACTATCGAGGGGTCAGTCACACAGTGACAGGCCCGCACTATCGAGGGGTCAGTCAGTCACACAGTGACAGGGCCGCACTATCGAGGGGTCAGTCAGTCACACAATGACTGGGCTGCACTATCGAGGCGTCAGTCAGTCACACAGTGACAGGGCCGCACTATCGAGGGGTCAGTCAGCCACACAGTGACAGGGCCGCACTATCGAGGGGTCAGTCAGTCACACAATGATAGGGCTGCACTATCGAGTGGTCAGTCACACAGTGACAGGGCCGCACTATCGAGGGGTCAGTCAATCACACAGTGACAGGGCCGCGCTATCGAGGGGTCAGTCAGTCACACAGTGACAGGGCCGCACTGAGGGGTCAGTCAGTCACACAGTGACAGGGCCGCACTATCGAGGGCCGGTCACACAGTGACAGGGCCGCACTATCGAGAGGTCAGTCGCACAGTGACAGGGCCGCACTATCGAGGTGTCAGTCAGTCACACAGTGACAGGGCCACACAATCGAGGGGTCAGTCCGTCACACAGTGACAGGGCCGGACTATCGAGGGGTCAGTCACACAGTGACGGGGCCGAACTATCGAGGGGTCAGTCAGTCACACAGTGACAGGGCCGCAGTATCGAGGGGTCAGTCAGTCACACAGTGACGGGGCGCACTATCGAGGGTACAGTCAGTTACACAGTGACAGGGCCGCGCTATCGAGGGGTCAGTCAGTCACACAGTGACAGGGCCGCACTATCGAGGGGTCAGTCGCACAGTGACAGGGCTGCACTATCGAGGGGTCAGTCAGTCACACAGTGACAGGGCCGCACTATCGAGGGGTCAGTCACACGGTGACAGGGCCGCACTATCGAGGGGTCAGTCAGTCACACAGTGACAGGGCCGCACTATCGAGTGCCGGTCACACAGTGACAGGGCCGCACTATCGAGAGGTCAGTCGCACAGTGACAGGGCCGCACTATCGAGGTGTCAGTCAGTCACACAGTGACAGGGCCGCACAATCGAGGGGTCAGTCCGTCACACAGTGACAGGGCCGGACTATCGAGGGGTCAGTCAGTCACACAGTGACACGGCCGCACTCTCGAGGGGTCAGTCTGTCACACAGTGACAGGGCCGCACTATCAAGGAGTCAGTCAGTCACACAGTTATAGGGCCGCGCTATCGAGTGGTCAGTCAGTCACACAGTGTCAGGGCCGCACTATCGAGGGGTCAGTCAGTCACACGGTGACAGGGCTGCACTATCGAGGGGTCAGTCGGTCACACAGTGACAGGGCCGCACTATCGAGGGGACAGTCAGTCACACGGTGACAGGGCTGCACTATCGAGGGGTCAGTCGGTCACACAGTGACAGGGCCGCACTATCGAGGGGTCAGTCAGTCACAGTGTCAGGGCCGCACTATCAAGGGTCGGTCACACAGTGACAGGGCCGCACTATCGAGGGGTCAGTCACACAGTGACAGGGCCGCACTATCGAGAGGTCAGTCAGTCACACAGTGACAGGGCCGCACTATCGAAGGGTCAGTCAGTCACACAGTGACACGGCCGCACTAGCGAGGGGTCAGTCAGTCACACAGTGCCACGGCCACACTATCGAGGGGTCAGTCAGTCACACAGTAACAAGGCCGCACTATCAAGGGGTCAGTCAGTCACACAGTGACAGGGCCGCACTATCGAGGGGTCAGTCACACAATGACAGGGCCGCGCTATCGAGGGGTCAGTCAGTCACACAGTGACAGGGCCGCACTGAGGGGTCAGTCAGTCACACAGTGACAGGGCCGCACTATCGAGGGCCGGTCACACAGTGACAGGGCCGCACTATCGAGAGGTCAGTCGCACAGTGACAGGGCCGCACTATCGAGGTGTCAGTCAGTCACACAGTGACAGGGCCGCACAATCGAGGGGTCAGTCCGTCACACAGTGACAGGGCCGGACTATCGAGGGGTCAGTCACACAGTGACGGGGCCGAACTATCGAGGGGTCAGTCAGTCACACAGTGACAGGGCCGCAGTAACGAGGGGTCAGTCAGTCACACAGTGACGGGGCGCACTATCGAGGGTACAGTCAGTTACACAGTGACAGGGCCGCGCTATCGAGGGGTCAGTCAGTCACACAGTGACAGGGCCGCACTATCGAGGGGTCAGTCGCACAGTGACAGGGCTGCACTATCGAGGGGTCAGTCAGTCACACACTGACAGGGCCGCACTATCGAGGGGTCAGTCACACGGTGACAGGGCCGCACTATCGAGGGGTCAATCAGTCACACAGTGACACGGCCACACTATCAAGGGGTCAGTCAGTCACACAGTGACAGGGCCGCACTATCAAGGGGTCAGTCAGTCACACAGTGACACGGCCACACTATCAAGAGGTCAGTCAGTCACACAGTGACAGGGCCGCGCTATCGAGGGGTCAGTCAGTCACACAGTGACAGGGCCGCACTATCGAGGGGTCAGTCACACGGTGACAGGGCCGCACTATCGAGGGGTCAGTCAGCCACATGGTGACAGGGCCGCGCTATCGAGGGATCAATCAGTCACACGGTGACAGGGCCGCACTATCGAGGGGTCAGTCAGCCACATGGTGACAGGGCCACACTATCAAGGGGTCAGTCAGTTACACAGTGACAGGGCCACACTATCGAGGGGTCAGTCACACAGTGACAGGGCCGCACTATCGAGGGGTCAGTCAGCCACATGGTGACAGGGCCGCACTATCGAGGGTTCAGTCACACGGTGACAGGGCCACTCTATCAAGGGGTCAGTCAGTCACACAGTGACACGGCCACACTATCAAAGGGTCAGTCAGTCACACAGTGACAGGGCCGCACTATCAAGGAGTCAGTCAGTCACACAGTTATAGGGCCGCGCTATCGAGTGGTCAGTCAGTCACACAGTGTCAGGGCCGCACTATCGAGGGGTCAGTCAGTCACACGGTGACAGGGCTGCACTATCGAGGGGTCAGTCGGTCACACAGTGACAGGGCCGCACTATCGAGGGGACAGTCAGTCACACGGTGACAGGGCTGCACTATCGAGGGGTCAGTCGGTCACACAGTGACAGGGCCGCACTATCGAGGGGTCAGTCAGTCACAGTGTCAGGGCCGCACTATCAAGGGTCGGTCACACAGTGACAGGGCCGCACTATCGAGGGGTCAGTCACACAGTGACAGGGCCGCACTATCGAGAGGTCAGTCAGTCACACAGTGACAGGGCCGCACTATCGAAGGGTCAGTCAGTCACACAGTGACACGGCCGCACTAGCGAGGGGTCAGTCAGTCACACAGTGCCACGTCCACACTATCGAGGGGTCAGTCAGTCACACAGTAACAAGGCCGCACTATCAAGGGGTCAGTCAGTCACACAGTGACAGGGCCGCACTATCGAGGGGTCAGTCACACAATGACAGGGCCGCACTATGGAGGGGTCAGTCACACAGTGACAGGGCCGCACTATCGAGGGGTCAGTCAGTCACACAGTGCCACGGCCGCACTCTCGAGGGGTCAGTCTGTCACACAGTGACAGGGCCGCACTATCGAGTGGTCGGTCACACAGTGACAGGGCCGCACTATCGAGGGGTCAGTCAATCACACAGTGACAGGGCCGCGCTATCGAGGGGTCAGTCAGTCACACAGTGACAGGGCCGCACTATCGAGGGGTCAGTCAGTCACACAGTGACAGGGCCGCACTATCGAGGGGTCAGTCAGTCACACGGTGACAGGGCCGCACTATCGAGGGGTCAGTCGCACAGTGACAGGGCCGCACTATCGAGATGTCAGTCAGTCACACAGTGACAGGGCCGCACAATCGAGGGGTCAGTCCGTCACACAGTCACAAGGCCGCACTATCGAGGGGTCAGTCACACAGTGACAGGGCCGAACTATCGAGGGGTCAGTCAGTCACACAGTGACAGGGCCGCAGTATCGAGGGGTCAGTCAGTCACACAGTGACGGGGCCCACTATCGAGGGGTCAGTCAGTTACACAGTGACAGGGCCACACTGAGGGGTCAGTCAGTTACACAGTGACAGGGCCACACTGAGGGGTCAGTCAGTCACACAGTGACAGGGCCGCACTATCGAGGGGTCAGTCAGTCACACAGTGACAGGGCCGCACTATCGAGGGGTCAGTCAGTCACACGGTGACAGGGCCGCACTATCGAGGGGTCAGTCGCACAGTGACAGGGCCGCACTATCGAGATGTCAGTCAGTCACACAGTGACAGGGCCGCACAATCGAGGGGTCAGTCCGTCACACAGTCACAGGGCCGCACTATCGAGGGGTCAGTCACACAGTGACAGGGCCGAACTATCGAGGGGTCAGTCAGTCACACAGTGACAGGGCCGCAGTATCGAGGGGTCAGTCAGTCACACAGTGACGGGGCGCACTATCGAGGGGTCAGTCAGTTACACAGTGACAGGGCCACACTGAGGGGTCAGTCAGTTACACAGTGACAGGGCCGCACTGAGGGGTCAGTCAGTTACACAGTGACAGGGCCGCACTGAGGGGTCAGTCCGTCACACAGTGACAGGGCCGCACTATCGAGGGTCGGTCACACAGTGACAGGGCCGCACTATCGAGTGGTCAGTCAGTCACACAGTGACAGGGCCGCACTATCGAGGGGTCAGTCAGTTACACAGTGACAGGGCCACACTGAGGGGTCAGTCAGTTACACAGTGACAGGGCCGCACTATCGAGGGGTCAGTCGCACAGTGACAGGGCCGCACTATCGAGGGGTCAGTCAGTCACACAGTGACAGGGCCGCACTATCGAGGGGTCAGTCACACGGTGACTTGGCCACACTATCAAGGGGTCAGTCAGTTACACAGTGACAGGGCCGCACTGAGGGCTCAGTCAGTTACACAGTGACAGGGCCGCACTGAGGGGTCAGTCAGTCACACAGTGACAGGGCTGCACTATCGAGGGTCGGTCACACAGTGACAGAGCCGCACTATCGAGTGGTCAGTCAGTCACACAGTGACAGGGCCGCACTATCGAGGGGTCAGTCAGTCACACAGTGACAGGGCCGCACTATCGAGGGGTCAGTCAGTCACACAGTGACAGGGCCGCACTATCGAGGGGTCAGTCAGTCACACAATGACAGGGCCACACGATCGAGCGGTCAGTCAGTCACACAGTGACAGGGCCGCACTATCGAGGGGTCAGTCAGTCTCACAGTGACAGGGCCGCACTATCGAGGGGTCAGTCACACAGTGACAGGGCCGCACTATCGAGAGGTCAGTCAGTCACACTGTGACAGGGCTGCACTATCGAGGGGTCAGTCACACAGTGACTGGCCCGCACTATCGAGGGGTCAGTCAGTCACACAGTGACAGGGCCGCACTATCGAGGGGTCAGTCAGTCACACAATGACTGGGCTGCACTATCGAGGCGACAGTCAGTCACACAGTGACAGGGCCGCACTATCGAGGGGTCAGTCAGCCACACAGTGACAGGGCCGCACTATCGAGGGGTCAGTCAGTCACACAATGACAGGGCTGCACTATCGAGTGGTCAGTCACACAGTGACAGGGCCGCACTGAGGGGTCAGTCAGTCACACAGTGACAGGGCCGCACTATCGAGTGCCGGTCACACAGTGACAGGGCCGCACTATCGAGAGGTCAGTCGCACAGTGACAGGGCCGCACTATCGAGGTGTCAGTCAGTCACACAGTGACAGGGCCGCACAATTGAGGGGTCAGTCCGTCACACAGTGACAGGGCCGGACTATCGAGGGGTCAGTCAGTCACACAGTGACACGGCCGCACTCTCGAGGGGTCAGTCTGTCACACAGTGACAGGGCCGCACTATCGAGGGGTCGGTCACACAGTGACAGGGCCGCACTATCGAGGGGTCAGTCAATCACACAGTGACAGGGCCGCGCTATCGAGGGGTCAGTCAGTCACACAGTGACAGGGCCGCACTATCGAGGGGTCAGTCAGTCACACAGTGACAGAGCCGCACTATCGAGGGGTCAGTCAGTCACACGGTGACAGGGCCGCACTATCGAGGGGTCAGTCGCACAGTGACAGGGCCGCACTATCGAGATGTCAGTCAGTCACACAGTGACAGGGCCGCACAATCGAGGGGTCAGTCCGTCACACAGTCACAGGGCCGCACTATCGAGGGGTCAGTCACACAGTGACAGGGCCGAACTATCGAGGGGTCAGTCAGTCACACAGTGACAGGGCCGCAGTATCGAGGGGTCAGTCAGTCACACAGTGACGGGGCGCACTATCGAGGGGTCAGTCAGTTACACAGTGACAGGGCCACACTGAGGGGTCAGTCAGTTACACAGTGACAGGGCCGCACTGAGGGGTCAGTCAGTTACACAGTGACAGGGCCGCACTGAGGGGTCAGTCCGTCACACAGTGACAGGGCCGCACTGAGGGCTCAGTCAGTTACACAGTGACAGGGCCGCACTGAGGGGTCAGTCCGTCACACAGTGACAGGGCCGCACTATCGAGGGGTCAGTCGCACAGTGACAGGGCCGCACTATCGAGGGGTCAGTCAGTCACACAGTGACTGGGCCGCACTATCGAGGGGTCAGTCACACGGTGACTTGGCCACACTATCAAGGGGTCAGTCAGTTACACAGTTACAGGGCCGCACTGAGGGGTCAGTCAGTTACACAGTGACAGGGCCGCACTGAGGGGTCAGTCAGTCACACAGTGACAGGGCCGCACTATCGAGGGGTCAGTCAGTCACACAGTGACAGGGCCGCACTATCGAGGGGTCAGTCAGTCACACAGTGACAGGGCCGCACTATCGAGGGGTCAGTCAGTCACACAATGACAGGGCCACACTATCGAGGGGTCAGTCAGTCACACAGTGACAGGGCCGCACTATCGAGGGGTCAGTCAGTCACACAGTGACAGGGCCGCACTATCGAGGGGTCAGTCACACAGTGACAGGGCCGCACTATCGAGAGGTCAGTCAGTCACACTGTAACAGGGCTGCACTATCGAGGGGTCAGTCACACAGTGACAGGCCCGCACTATCGAGGGGTCAGTCAGTCACACAGTGACAGGGCCGCACTATCGAGGGGTCAGTCAGTCACACAATGACTGGGCTGCACTATCGAGGCGTCAGTCAGTCACACAGTGACAGGGCCGCACTATCGAGGGGTCAGTCAGCCACACAGTGACAGGGCCGCACTATCGAGGGGTCAGTCAGTCACACAATGACAGGGCTGCACTATCGAGTGGTCAGTCACACAGTGAAGGGGCCGCACTATCGAGGGGTCAGTCAATCACACAGTGACAGGGCCGCACTGAGGGGTCAGTCAGTCACACAGTGACAGGGCCGCACTATCGAGGGCCGGTCACACAGTGACAGGGCCGCACTATCGAGAGGTCAGTCGCACAGTGCAGGGCCGCACTATCGAGGTGTCAGTCAGTCACACAGTGACAGGGCCGCACAATCGAGGGGTCAGTCCGTCACACAGTGACAGGGCCGGACTATCGAGGGGTCAGTCACACAGTGACGGGGCCGAACTATCGAGGGGTCAGTCAGTCACACAGTGACAGGGCCGCAGTATCGAGGGGTCAGTCAGTCACACAGTGACGGGGCGCACTATCGAGGGTACAGTCAGTTACACAGTGACAGGGCCGCGCTATCGAGGGGTCAGTCAGTCACACAGTGACAGGGCCGCACTATCGAGGGGTCAGTCGCACAGTGACAGGGCTACACTATCGAGGGGTCAGTCAGTCACACACTGACAGGGCCGCACTATCGAGGGGTCAGTCACACGGTGACAGGGCCGCACTATCGAGGGGTCAGTCAGTCACACAGTGACAGGGCCGCAGTATCGAGGGGTCAGTCAGTCACACAGTGACGGGGCGCACTATCGAGGGGTCAGTCAGTTACACAGTGACAGGGCCACACTGAGGGGTCAGTCAGTTACACAGTGACAGGGCCACACTGAGGGGTCAGTCAGTCACACAGTGACAGGGCCGCACTATCGAGGGGTCAGTCAGTCACACAGTGACAGGGCCGCACTATCGAGGGGTCAGTCAGTCACACGGTGACAGGGCCGCACTATCGAGGGGTCAGTCGCACAGTGACAGGGCCGCACTATCGAGATGTCAGTCAGTCACACAGTGACAGGGCCGCACAATCGAGGGGTCAGTCCGTCACACAGTCACAGGGCCGCACTATCGAGGGGTCAGTCACACAGTGACAGGGCCGAACTATCGAGGGGTCAGTCAGTCACACAGTGACAGGGCCGCAGTATCGAGGGGTCAGTCAGTCACACAGTGACGGGGCGCACTATCGAGGGGTCAGTCAGTTACACAGTGACAGGGCCACACTGAGGGGTCAGTCAGTTACACAGTGACAGGGCCGCACTGAGGGGTCAGTCAGTTACACAGTGACAGGGCCGCACTGAGGGGTCAGTCCGTCACACAGTGACAGGGCCGCACTATCGAGGGTCGGTCACACAGTGACAGGGCCGCACTATCGAGTGGTCAGTCAGTCACACAGTGACAGGGCCGCACTATCGAGGGGTCAGTCAGTTACACAGTGACAGGGCCACACTGAGGGGTCAGTCAGTTACACAGTGACAGGGCCGCACTATCGAGGGGTCAGTCGCACAGTGACAGGGCCGCACTATCGAGGGGTCAGTCAGTCACACAGTGACAGGGCCGCACTATCGAGGGGTCAGTCACACGGTGACTTGGCCACACTATCAAGGGGTCAGTCAGTTACACAGTGACAGGGCCGCACTGAGGGCTCAGTCAGTTACACAGTGACAGGGCCGCACTGAGGGGTCAGTCAGTCACACAGTGACAGGGCTGCACTATCGAGGGTCGGTCACACAGTGACAGAGCCGCACTATCGAGTGGTCAGTCAGTCACACAGTGACAGGGCCGCACTATCGAGGGGTCAGTCAGTCACACAGTGACAGGGCCGCACTATCGAGGGGTCAGTCAGTCACACAGTGACAGGGCCGCACTATCGAGGGGTCAGTCAGTCACACAATGACAGGGCCACACGATCGAGGGGTCAGTCAGTCACACAGTGACAGGGCCGCACTATCGAGGGGTCAGTCAGTCTCACAGTGACAGGGCCGCACTATCGAGGGGTCAGTCACACAGTGACAGGGCCGCACTATCGAGAGGTCAGTCAGTCACACTGTGACAGGGCTGCACTATCGAGGGGTCAGTCACACAGTGACAGGCCCGCACTATCGAGGGGTCAGTCAGTCACACAGTGACAGGGCCGCACTATCGAGGGGTCAGTCAGTCACACAATGACTGGGCTGCACTATCGAGGCGTCAGTCAGTCACACAGTGACAGGGCCGCACTATCGAGGGGTCAGTCAGCCACACAGTGACAGGGCCGCACTATCGAGGGGTCAGTCAGTCAGACAATGACAGGGCTGCACTATCGAGTGGTCAGTCACACAGTAACAGGGCCGCACTGAGGGGTCAGTCAGTCACACAGTGACAGGGCCGCACTATCGAGTGCCGGTCACACAGTGACAGGGCCGCACTATCGAGAGGTCAGTCGCACAGTGACAGGGCCGCACTATCGAGGTGTCAGTCAGTCACACAGTGACAGGGCCGCACAATCGAGGGGTCAGTCCGTCACACAGTGACAGGGCCGGACTATCGAGGGGTCAGTCAGTCACACAGTGACACGGCCGCACTCTCGAGGGGTCAGTCTGTCACACAGTGACAGGGCCGCACTATCGAGGGGTCGGTCACACAGTGACAGGGCCGCACTATCGAGGGGTCAGTCAATCACACAGTGACAGGGCCGCGCTATCGAGGGGTCAGTCAGTCACACAGTGACAGGGCCGCACTATCGAGGGGTCAGTCAGTCACACAGTGACAGAGCCGCACTATCGAGGGGTCAGTCAGTCACACGGTGACAGGGCCGCACTATCGAGGGGTCAGTCGCACAGTGACAGGGCCGCACTATCGAGATGTCAGTCAGTCACACAGTGACAGGGCCGCACAATCGAGGGGTCAGTCCGTCACACAGTCACAGGGCCGCACTATCGAGGGGTCAGTCACACAGTGACAGGGCCGAACTGTCGAGGGGTCAGTCAGTCACACAGTGACAGGGCCGCAGTATCGAGGGGTCAGTCAGTCACACAGTGACGGGGCGCACTATCGAGGGGTCAGTCAGTTACACAGTGACAGGGCCACACTGAGGGGTCAGTCAGTTACACAGTGACAGGGCCGCACTGAGGGGTCAGTCAGTTACACAGTGACAGGGCCGCACTGAGGGGTCAGTCCGTCACACAGTGACAGGGCCGCACTGAGGGCTCAGTCAGTTACACAGTGACAGGGCCGCACTGAGGGGTCAGTCCGTCACACAGTGACAGGGCCGCACTATCGAGGGGTCAGTCGCACAGTGACAGGGCCGCACTATCGAGGGGTCAGTCAGTCACACAGTGACTGGGCCGCACTATCGAGGGGTCAGTCACACGGTGACTTGGCCACACTATCAAGGGGTCAGTCAGTTACACAGTTACAGGGCCGCACTGAGGGGTCAGTCAGTTACACAGTGACAGGGCCGCACTGAGGGGTCAGTCAGTCACACAGTGACAGGGCCGCACTATCGAGGGTCGGTCACACAGTGACAGGGCCGCACTATCGAGTGGTCAGTCAGTCACACAGTGACAGGGCCGCACTATCGAGGGGTCAGTCAGTCACACAGTGACAGGGCCGCACTATCGAGGGGTCAGTCAGTCACACAGTGACAGGGCCGCACTATCGAGGGGTCAGTCAGTCACACAATGACAGGGCCACACTATCGAGGGGTCAGTCAGTCACACAGTGACAGGGCCGCACTATCGAGGGGTCAGTCAGTCACACAGTGACAGGGCCGCACTATCGAGGGGTCAGTCACACAGTGACAGGGCCGCACTATCGAGAGGTCAGTCAGTCACACTGTAACAGGGCTGCACTATCGAGGGGTCAGTCACACAGTGACAGGCCCGCACTATCGAGGGGTCAGTCAGTCACACAGTGACAGGGCCGCACTATCGAGGGGTCAGTCAGTCACACAATGACTGGGCTGCACTATCGAGGCGTCAGTCAGTCACACAGTGACAGGGCCGCACTATCGAGGGGTCAGTCAGCCACACAGTGACAGGGCCGCACTATCGAGGGGTCAGTCAGTCACACAATGACAGGGCTGCACTATCGAGTGGTCAGTCACACAGTGACAGGGCCGCACTATCGAGGGGTCAGTCAATCACACAGTGACAGGGCCGCGCTATCGAGGGGTCAGTCAGTCACACAGTGACAGGGCCGCACTGAGGGGTCAGTCAGTCACACAGTGACAGGGCCGCACTATCGAGGGCCGGTCACACAGTGACAGGGCCGCACTATCGAGAGGTCAGTCGCACAGTGACAGGGCCGCACTATCGAGGTGTCAGTCAGTCACACAGTGACAGGGCCACACAATCGAGGGGTCAGTCCGTCACACAGTGACAGGGCCGGACTATCGAGGGGTCAGTCACACAGTGACGGGGCCGAACTATCGAGGGGTCAGTCAGTCACACAGTGACAGGGCCGCAGTATCGAGGGGTCAGTCAGTCACACAGTGACGGGGCGCACTATCGAGGGTACAGTCAGTTACACAGTGACAGGGCCGCGCTATTGAGGGGTCAGTCAGTCACACAGTGACAGGGCCGCACTATCGAGGGGTCAGTCGCACAGTGACAGGGCTGCACTATCGAGGGGTCAGTCAGTCACACAGTGACAGGGCCGCACTATCGAGGGGTCAGTCACACGGTGACAGGGCCGCACTATCGAGGGGTCAGTCAGTCACACAGTGACACGGCCACACTATCAAGGGGTCAGTCAGTCACACAGTGACAGGGCCGCACTATCAAGGGGTCAGTCAGTCACACAGTGACACGGCCACACTATCAAGAGGTCAGTCAGTCACACAGTGACAGGGCCGCGCTATCGAGGGGTCAGTCAGTCACACAGTGACAGGGCCGCACTATCGAGGGGTCAGTCACACGGTGACAGGGCCGCACTATCGAGGGGTCAGTCAGCCACATGGTGACAGGGCCACACTATCAAGGGGTCAGTCAGTTACACAGTGACAGGGCCACACTATCGAGGGGTCAGTCACACAGTGACAGGGCCGCACTATCGAGGGGTCAGTCAGCCACATGGTGACAGGGCCGCACTATCGAGGGTTCAGTCACACGGTGACAGGGCCACACTATCAAGGGGTCAGTCAGTCACACAGTGACACGGCCACACTATCAAAGGGTCAGTCAGTCACACAGTGACACGGCCACACTATCAAAGGGTCAGTCAGTCACACAGTGACACGGCCACACTATCAAAGGGTCAGTCAGTCACACAGTGACAGGGCCGCACTATCGAGTGGTCAGTCAGTCACACAGTTATAGGGCCGCGCTATCGAGTGGTCAGTCAGTCACACAGTGTCAGGGCCGCACTATCGAGGGGTCAGTCAGTCACACGGTGACAGGGCTGCACCATCGAGGGGTCAGTCGGTCACACAGTGACAGGGCCGCACTATCGAGGGGACAGTCAGTCACACGGTGACAGGGCTGCACTATCGAGGGGTCAGTCGGTCACACAGTGACAGGGCCGCACTATCGAGGGGTCAGTCAGTCACAGTGTCAGGGCCGCACTATCAAGGGTCGGTCACACAGTGACAGGGCCGCACTATCGAGGGGTCAGTCACACAGTGACAGGGCCGCACTATCGAGAGGTCAGTCAGTCACACAGTGACAGGGCCGCACTATCGAAGGGTCAGTCAGTCACACAGTGACACGGCCGCACTAGCGAGGGGTCAGTCAGTCACACAGTGCCACGGCCACACTATCGAGGGGTCAGTCAGTCACACAGTAACAAGGCCGCACTATCAAGGGGTCAGTCAGTCACACAGTGACAGGGCCGCACTATCGAGGGGTCAGTCACACAATGACAGGGCCGCACTATGGAGGGGTCAGTCACACAGTGACAGGGCCGCACTATCGAGGGGTCAGTCAGTCACACAGTGCCACGGCCGCACTCTCGAGGGGTCAGTCTGTCACACAGTGACAGGGCCGCACTATCGAGGGGTCGGTCACACAGTGACAGGGCCGCACTATCGAGGGGTCAGTCAATCACACAGTGACAGGGCCGCGCTATCGAGGGGTCAGTCAGTCACACAGTGACAGGGCCGCACTATCGAGGGGTCAGTCAGTCACACAATGACAGGGCCACACTATCGAGGGGTCAGTCAGTCACACAGTGACAGGGCCGCACTATCGAGGGGTCAGTCAGTCACACAGTGACAGGGCCGCACTATCGAGGGGTCAGTCACACAGTGACAGGGCCGCACTATCGAGAGGTCAGTCAGTCACACTGTAACAGGGCTGCACTATCGAGGGGTCAGTCACACAGTGACAGGCCCGCACTATCGAGGGGTCAGTCAGTCACACAGTGACAGGGCCGCACTATCGAGGGGTCAGTCAGTCACACAATGACTGGGCTGCACTATCGAGGCGTCAGTCAGTCACACAGTGACAGGGCCGCACTATCGAGGGGTCAGTCAGCCACACAGTGACAGGGCCGCACTATCGAGGGGTCAGTCAGTCACACAATGACAGGGCTGCACTATCGAGTGGTCAGTCACACAGTGACAGGGCCGCACTATCGAGGGGTCAGTCAATCACACAGTGACAGGGCCGCGCTATCGAGGGGTCAGTCAGTCACACAGTGACAGGGCCGCACTGAGGGGTCAGTCAGTCACACAGTGACAGGGCCGCACTATCGAGGGCCGGTCACACAGTGACAGGGCCGCACTATCGAGAGGTCAGTCGCACAGTGACAGGGCCGCACTATCGAGGTGTCAGTCAGTCACACAGTGACAGGGCCACACAATCGAGGGGTCAGTCCGTCACACAGTGACAGGGCCGGACTATCGAGGGGTCAGTCACACAGTGACGGGGCCGAACTATCGAGGGGTCAGTCAGTCACACAGTGACAGGGCCGCAGTATCGAGGGGTCAGTCAGTCACACAGTGACGGGGCGCACTATCGAGGGTACAGTCAGTTACACAGTGACAGGGCCGCGCTATCGAGGGGTCAGTCAGTCACACAGTGACAGGGCCGCACTATCGAGGGGTCAGTCGCACAGTGACAGGGCTGCACTATCGAGGGGTCAGTCAGTCACACAGTGACAGGGCCGCACTATCGAGGGGTCAGTCACACGGTGACAGGGCCGCACTATCGAGGGGTCAGTCAGTCACACAGTGACAGGGCCGCACTATCGAGTGCCGGTCACACAGTGACAGGGCCGCACTATCGAGAGGTCAGTCGCACAGTGACAGGGCCGCACTATCGAGGTGTCAGTCAGTCACACAGTGACAGGGCCGCACAATCGAGGGGTCAGTCCGTCACACAGTGACAGGGCCGGACTATCGAGGGGTCAGTCAGTCACACAGTGACACGGCCGCACTCTCGAGGGGTCAGTCTGTCACACAGTGACAGGGCCGCACTATCGAGGGGTCGGTCACACAGTGACAGGGCCGCACTATCGAGGGGTCAGTCAATCACACAGTGACAGGGCCGCGCTATCGAGGGGTCAGTCAGTCACACAGTGACAGGGCCGCACTATCGAGGGGTCAGTCAGTCACACAGTGACAGAGCCGCACTATCGAGGGGTCAGTCAGTCACACGGTGACAGGGCCGCACTATCGAGGGGTCAGTCGCACAGTGACAGGGCCGCACTATCGAGATGTCAGTCAGTCACACAGTGACAGGGCCGCACAATCGAGGGGTCAGTCCGTCACACAGTCACAGGGCCGCACTATCGAGGGGTCAGTCACACAGTGACAGGGCCGAACTGTCGAGGGGTCAGTCAGTCACACAGTGACAGGGCCGCAGTATCGAGGGGTCAGTCAGTCACACAGTGACGGGGCGCACTATCGAGGGGTCAGTCAGTTACACAGTGACAGGGCCACACTGAGGGGTCAGTCAGTTACACAGTGACAGGGCCGCACTGAGGGGTCAGTCAGTTACACAGTGACAGGGCCGCACTGAGGGGTCAGTCCGTCACACAGTGACAGGGCCGCACTGAGGGCTCAGTCAGTTACACAGTGACAGGGCCGCACTGAGGGGTCAGTCCGTCACACAGTGACAGGGCCTCACTATCGAGGGGTCAGTCGCACAGTGACAGGGCCGCACTATCGAGGGGTCAGTCAGTCACACAGTGACTGGGCCGCACTATCGAGGGGTCAGTCACACGGTGACTTGGCCACACTATCAAGGGGTCAGTCAGTTACACAGTTACAGGGCCGCACTGAGGGGTCAGTCAGTTACACAGTGACAGGGCCGCACTGAGGGGTCAGTCAGTCACACAGTGACAGGGCCGCACTATCGAGGGTCGGTCACACAGTGACAGGGCCGCACTATCGAGTGGTCAGTCAGTCACACAGTGACAGGGCCGCACTATCGAGGGGTCAGTCAGTCACACAGTGACAGGGCCGCACTATCGAGGGGTCAGTCAGTCACACAGTGACAGGGCCGCACTATCGAGGGGTCAGTCAGTCACACAATGACAGGGCCACACTATCGAGGGGTCAGTCAGTCACACAGTGACAGGGCCGCACTATCGAGGGGTCAGTCAGTCACACAGTGACAGGGCCGCACTATCGAGGGGTCAGTCACACAGTGACAGGGCCGCACTATCGAGAGGTCAGTCAGTCACACTGTAACAGGGCTGCACTATCGAGGGGTCAGTCACACAGTGACAGGCCCGCACTATCGAGGGGTCAGTCAGTCACACAGTGACAGGGCCGCACTATCGAGGGGTCAGTCAGTCACACAATGACTGGGCTGCACTATCGAGGCGTCAGTCAGTCACACAGTGACAGGGCCGCACTATCGAGGGGTCAGTCAGCCACACAGTGACAGGGCCGCACTATCGAGGGGTCAGTCAGTCACACAATGACAGGGCTGCACTATCGAGTGGTCAGTCACACAGTGACAGGGCCGCACTATCGAGGGGTCAGTCAATCACACAGTGACAGGGCCGCGCTATCGAGGGGTCAGTCAGTCACACAGTGACAGGGCCGCACTGAGGGGTCAGTCAGTCACACAGTGACAGGGCCGCACTATCGAGGGCCGGTCACACAGTGACAGGGCCGCACTATCGAGAGGTCAGTCGCACAGTGACAGGGCCGCACTATCGAGGTGTCAGTCAGTCACACAGTGACAGGGCCACACAATCGAGGGGTCAGTCCGTCACACAGTGACAGGGCCGGACTATCGAGGGGTCAGTCACACAGTGACGGGGCCGAACTATCGAGGGGTCAGTCAGTCACACAGTGACAGGGCCGCAGTATCGAGGGGTCAGTCAGTCACACAGTGACGGGGCGCACTATCGAGGGTACAGTCAGTTACACAGTGACAGGGCCGCGCTATCGAGGGGTCAGTCAGTCACACAGTGACAGGGCCGCACTATCGAGGGGTCAGTCGCACAGTGACAGGGCTGCACTATCGAGGGGTCAGTCAGTCACACAGTGACAGGGCCGCACTATCGAGGGGTCAGTCACACGGTGACAGGGCCGCACTATCGAGGGGTCAGTCAGTCACACAGTGACACGGCCACACTATCAAGGGGTCAGTCAGTCACACAGTGACAGGGCCGCACTATCAAGGGGTCAGTCAGTCACACAGTGACACGGCCACACTATCAAGAGGTCAGTCAGTCACTCAGTGACAGGGCCGCGCTATCGAGGGGTCAGTCAGTCACACAGTGACAGGGCCGCACTATCGAGGGGTCAGTCACACGGTGACAGGGCCGCACTATCGAGGGGTCAGTCAGCCACATGGTGACAGGGCCACACTATCAAGGGGTCAGTCAGTTACACAGTGACAGGGCCACACTATCGAGGGGTCAGTCACACAGTGACAGGGCCGCACTATCGAGGGGTCAGTCAGCCACATGGTGACAGGGCCGCACTATCGAGGGTTCAGTCACACGGTGACAGGGCCACACTATCAAGGGGTCAGTCAGTCACACAGTGACACGGCCACACTATCAAAGGGTCAGTCAGTCACACAGTGACACGGCCACACTATCAAAGGGTCAGTCAGTCACACAGTGACACGGCCACACTATCAAAGGGTCAGTCAGTCACACAGTGACAGGGCCGCACTATCGAGTGGTCAGTCAGTCACACAGTTATAGGGCCGCGCTATCGAGTGGTCAGTCAGTCACACAGTGTCAGGGCCGCACTATCGAGGGGTCAGTCAGTCACACGGTGACAGGGCTGCACCATCGAGGGGTCAGTCGGTCACACAGTGACAGGGCCGCACTATCGAGGGGACAGTCAGTCACACGGTGACAGGGCTGCACTATCGAGGGGTCAGTCGGTCACACAGTGACAGGGCCGCACTATCGAGGGGTCAGTCAGTCACAGTGTCAGGGCCGCACTATCAAGGGTCGGTCACACAGTGACAGGGCCGCACTATCGAGGGGTCAGTCACACAGTGACAGGGCCGCACTATCGAGAGGTCAGTCAGTCACACAGTGACAGGGCCGCACTATCGAAGGGTCAGTCAGTCACACAGTGACACGGCCGCACTAGCGAGGGGTCAGTCAGTCACACAGTGCCACGGCCACACTATCGAGGGGTCAGTCAGTCACACAGTAACAAGGCCGCACTATCAAGGGGTCAGTCAGTCACACAGTGACAGGGCCGCACTATCGAGGGGTCAGTCACACAATGACAGGGCCGCACTATGGAGGGGTCAGTCACACAGTGACAGGGCCGCACTATCGAGGGGTCAGTCAGTCACACAGTGCCACGGCCGCACTCTCGAGGGGTCAGTCTGTCACACAGTGACAGGGCCGCACTATCGAGGGGTCGGTCACACAGTGACAGGGCCGCACTATCGAGGGGTCAGTCAATCACACAGTGACAGGGCCGCGCTATCGAGGGGTCAGTCAGTCACACAGTGACAGGGCCGCACTATCGAGGGGTCAGTCAGTCACACAATGACAGGGCCACACTATCGAGGGGTCAGTCAGTCACACAGTGACAGGGCCGCACTATCGAGGGGTCAGTCAGTCACACAGTGACAGGGCCGCACTATCGAGGGGTCAGTCACACAGTGACAGGGCCGCACTATCGAGAGGTCAGTCAGTCACACTGTAACAGGGCTGCACTATCGAGGGGTCAGTCACACAGTGACAGGCCCGCACTATCGAGGGGTCAGTCAGTCACACAGTGACAGGGCCGCACTATCGAGGGGTCAGTCAGTCACACAATGACTGGGCTGCACTATCGAGGCGTCAGTCAGTCACACAGTGACAGGGCCGCACTATCGAGGGGTCAGTCAGCCACACAGTGACAGGGCCGCACTATCGAGGGGTCAGTCAGTCACACAATGACAGGGCTGCACTATCGAGTGGTCAGTCACACAGTGACAGGGCCGCACTATCGAGGGGTCAGTCAATCACACAGTGACAGGGCCGCGCTATCGAGGGGTCAGTCAGTCACACAGTGACAGGGCCGCACTGAGGGGTCAGTCAGTCACACAGTGACAGGGCCGCACTATCGAGGGCCGGTCACACAGTGACAGGGCCGCACTATCGAGAGGTCAGTCGCACAGTGACAGGGCCGCACTATCGAGGTGTCAGTCAGTCACACAGTGACAGGGCCACACAATCGAGGGGTCAGTCCGTCACACAGTGACAGGGCCGGACTATCGAGGGGTCAGTCACACAGTGACGGGGCCGAACTATCGAGGGGTCAGTCAGTCACACAGTGACAGGGCCGCAGTATCGAGGGGTCAGTCAGTCACACAGTGACGGGGCGCACTATCGAGGGTACAGTCAGTTACACAGTGACAGGGCCGCGCTATCGAGGGGTCAGTCAGTCACACAGTGACAGGGCCGCACTATCGAGGGGTCAGTCGCGCAGTGACAGGGCTGCACTATCGAGGGGTCAGTCAGTCACACAGTGACAGGGCCGCACTATCGAGGGGTCAGTCACACGGTGACAGGGCCGCACTATCGAGGGGTCAGTCAGTCACACAGTGACAGGGCCGCACTATCGAGTGCCGGTCACACAGTGACAGGGCCGCACTATCGAGAGGTCAGTCGCACAGTGACAGGGCCGCACTATCGAGGTGTCAGTCAGTCACACAGTGACAGGGCCGCACAATCGAGGGGTCAGTCCGTCACACAGTGACAGGGCCGGACTATCGAGGGGTCAGTCAGTCACACAGTGACACGGCCGCACTCTCGAGGGGTCAGTCTGTCACACAGTGACAGGGCCGCACTATCGAGGGGTCGGTCACACAGTGACAGGGCCGCACTATCGAGGGGTCAGTCAATCACACAGTGACAGGGCCGCGCTATCGAGGGGTCAGTCAGTCACACAGTGACAGGGCCGCACTATCGAGGGGTCAGTCAGTCACACAGTGACAGAGCCGCACTATCGAGGGGTCAGTCAGTCACACGGTGACAGGGCCGCACTATCGAGGGGTCAGTCGCACAGTGACAGGGCCGCACTATCGAGATGTCAGTCAGTCACACAGTGACAGGGCCGCACAATCGAGGGGTCAGTCCGTCACACAGTCACAGGGCCGCACTATCGAGGGGTCAGTCACACAGTGACAGGGCCGAACTGTCGAGGGGTCAGTCAGTCACACAGTGACAGGGCCGCAGTATCGAGGGGTCAGTCAGTCACACAGTGACGGGGCGCACTATCGAGGGGTCAGTCAGTCACACAGTGACACGGCCACACTATCAAAGGGTCAGTCAGTCACACAGTGACACGGCCACACTATCAAAGGGTCAGTCAGTCACACAGTGACACGGCCACACTATCAAAGGGTCAGTCAGTCACACAGTGACAGGGCCGCACTATCGAGTGGTCAGTCAGTCACACAGTTATAGGGCCGCGCTATCGAGTGGTCAGTCAGTCACACAGTGTCAGGGCCGCACTATCGAGGGGTCAGTCAGTCACACGGTGACAGGGCTGCACCATCGAGGGGTCAGTCGGTCACACAGTGACAGGGCCGCACTATCGAGGGGACAGTCAGTCACACGGTGACAGGGCTGCACTATCGAGGGGTCAGTCGGTCACACAGTGACAGGGCCGCACTATCGAGGGGTCAGTCAGTCACAGTGTCAGGGCCGCACTATCAAGGGTCGGTCACACAGTGACAGGGCCGCACTATCGAGGGGTCAGTCACACAGTGACAGGGCCGCACTATCGAGAGGTCAGTCAGTCACACAGTGACAGGGCCGCACTATCGAAGGGTCAGTCAGTCACACAGTGACACGGCCGCACTAGCGAGGGGTCAGTCAGTCACACAGTGCCACGGCCACACTATCGAGGGGTCAGTCAGTCACACAGTAACAAGGCCGCACTATCAAGGGGTCAGTCAGTCACACAGTGACAGGGCCGCACTATCGAGGGGTCAGTCACACAATGACAGGGCCGCACTATGGAGGGGTCAGTCACACAGTGACAGGGCCGCACTATCGAGGGGTCAGTCAGTCACACAGTGCCACGGCCGCACTCTCGAGGGGTCAGTCTGTCACACAGTGACAGGGCCGCACTATCGAGGGGTCGGTCACACAGTGACAGGGCCGCACTATCGAGGGGTCAGTCAATCACACAGTGACAGGGCCGCGCTATCGAGGGGTCAGTCAGTCACACAGTGACAGGGCCGCACTATCGAGGGGTCAGTCAGTCACACAATGACAGGGCCACACTATCGAGGGGTCAGTCAGTCACACAGTGACAGGGCCGCACTATCGAGGGGTCAGTCAGTCACACAGTGACAGGGCCGCACTATCGAGGGGTCAGTCACACAGTGACAGGGCCGCACTATCGAGAGGTCAGTCAGTCACACTGTAACAGGGCTGCACTATCGAGGGGTCAGTCACACAGTGACAGGCCCGCACTATCGAGGGGTCAGTCAGTCACACAGTGACAGGGCCGCACTATCGAGGGGTCAGTCAGTCACACAATGACTGGGCTGCACTATCGAGGCGTCAGTCAGTCACACAGTGACAGGGCCGCACTATCGAGGGGTCAGTCAGCCACACAGTGACAGGGCCGCACTATCGAGGGGTCAGTCAGTCACACAATGACAGGGCTGCACTATCGAGTGGTCAGTCACACAGTGACAGGGCCGCACTATCGAGGGGTCAGTCAATCACACAGTGACAGGGCCGCGCTATCGAGGGGTCAGTCAGTCACACAGTGACAGGGCCGCACTGAGGGGTCAGTCAGTCACACAGTGACAGGGCCGCACTATCGAGGGCCGGTCACACAGTGACAGGGCCGCACTATCGAGAGGTCAGTCGCACAGTGACAGGGCCGCACTATCGAGGTGTCAGTCAGTCACACAGTGACAGGGCCACACAATCGAGGGGTCAGTCCGTCACACAGTGACAGGGCCGGACTATCGAGGGGTCAGTCACACAGTGACGGGGCCGAACTATCGAGGGGTCAGTCAGTCACACAGTGACAGGGCCGCAGTATCGAGGGGTCAGTCAGTCACACAGTGACGGGGCGCACTATCGAGGGTACAGTCAGTTACACAGTGACAGGGCCGCGCTATCGAGGGGTCAGTCAGTCACACAGTGACAGGGCCGCACTATCGAGGGGTCAGTCGCGCAGTGACAGGGCTGCACTATCGAGGGGTCAGTCAGTCACACAGTGACAGGGCCGCACTATCGAGGGGTCAGTCACACGGTGACAGGGCCGCACTATCGAGGGGTCAGTCAGTCACACAGTGACAGGGCCGCACTATCGAGTGCCGGTCACACAGTGACAGGGCCGCACTATCGAGAGGTCAGTCGCACAGTGACAGGGCCGCACTATCGAGGTGTCAGTCAGTCACACAGTGACAGGGCCGCACAATCGAGGGGTCAGTCCGTCACACAGTGACAGGGCCGGACTATCGAGGGGTCAGTCAGTCACACAGTGACACGGCCGCACTCTCGAGGGGTCAGTCTGTCACACAGTGACAGGGCCGCACTATCGAGGGGTCGGTCACACAGTGACAGGGCCGCACTATCGAGGGGTCAGTCAATCACACAGTGACAGGGCCGCGCTATCGAGGGGTCAGTCAGTCACACAGTGACAGGGCCGCACTATCGAGGGGTCAGTCAGTCACACAGTGACAGAGCCGCACTATCGAGGGGTCAGTCAGTCACACGGTGACAGGGCCGCACTATCGAGGGGTCAGTCGCACAGTGACAGGGCCGCACTATCGAGATGTCAGTCAGTCACACAGTGACAGGGCCGCACAATCGAGGGGTCAGTCCGTCACACAGTCACAGGGCCGCACTATCGAGGGGTCAGTCACACAGTGACAGGGCCGAACTGTCGAGGGGTCAGTCAGTCACACAGTGACAGGGCCGCAGTATCGAGGGGTCAGTCAGTCACACAGTGACGGGGCGCACTATCGAGGGGTCAGTCAGTTACACAGTGACAGGGCCACACTGAGGGGTCAGTCAGTTACACAGTGACAGGGCCGCACTGAGGGGTCAGTCAGTTACACAGTGACAGGGCCGCACTGAGGGGTCAGTCCGTCACACAGTGACAGGGCCGCACTGAGGGCTCAGTCAGTTACACAGTGACAGGGCCGCACTGAGGGGTCAGTCCGTCACACAGTGACAGGGCCGCACTATCGAGGGGTCAGTCGCACAGTGACAGGGCCGCACTATCGAGGGGTCAGTCAGTCACACAGTGACTGGGCCGCACTATCGAGGGGTCAGTCACACGGTGACTTGGCCACACTATCAAGGGGTCAGTCAGTTACACAGTTACAGGGCCGCACTGAGGGGTCAGTCAGTTACACAGTGACAGGGCCGCACTGAGGGGTCAGTCAGTCACACAGTGACAGGGCCGCACTATCGAGGGTCGGTCACACAGTGACAGGGCCGCACTATCGAGTGGTCAGTCAGTCACACAGTGACAGGGCCGCACTATCGAGGGGTCAGTCAGTCACACAGTGACAGGGCCGCACTATCGAGGGGTCAGTCAGTCACACAGTGACAGGGCCGCACTATCGAGGGGTCAGTCAGTCACACAATGACAGGGCCACACTATCGAGGGGTCAGTCAGTCACACAGTGACAGGGCCGCACTATCGAGGGGTCAGTCAGTCACACAGTGACAGGGCCGCACTATCGAGGGGTCAGTCACACAGTGACAGGGCCGCACTATCGAGAGGTCAGTCAGTCACACTGTAACAGGGCTGCACTATCGAGGGGTCAGTCACACAGTGACAGGCCCGCACTATCGAGGGGTCAGTCAGTCACACAGTGACAGGGCCGCACTATCGAGGGGTCAGTCAGTCACACAATGACTGGGCTGCACTATCGAGGCGTCAGTCAGTCACACAGTGACAGGGCCGCACTATCGAGGGGTCAGTCAGCCACACAGTGACAGGGCCGCACTATCGAGGGGTCAGTCAGTCACACAATGACAGGGCTGCACTATCGAGTGGTCAGTCACACAGTGACAGGGCCGCACTATCGAGGGGTCAGTCAATCACACAGTGACAGGGCCGCGCTATCGAGGGGTCAGTCAGTCACACAGTGACAGGGCCGCACTGAGGGGTCAGTCAGTCACACAGTGACAGGGCCGCACTATCGAGGGCCGGTCACACAGTGACAGGGCCGCACTATCGAGAGGTCAGTCGCACAGTGACAGGGCCGCACTATCGAGGTGTCAGTCAGTCACACAGTGACAGGGCCACACAATCGAGGGGTCAGTCCGTCACACAGTGACAGGGCCGGACTATCGAGGGGTCAGTCACACAGTGACGGGGCCGAACTATCGAGGGGTCAGTCAGTCACACAGTGACAGGGCCGCAGTATCGAGGGGTCAGTCAGTCACACAGTGACGGGGCGCACTATCGAGGGTACAGTCAGTTACACAGTGACAGGGCCGCGCTATCGAGGGGTCAGTCAGTCACACAGTGACAGGGCCGCACTATCGAGGGGTCAGTCGCACAGTGACAGGGCTGCACTATCGAGGGGTCAGTCAGTCACACAGTGACAGGGCCGCACTATCGAGGGGTCAGTCACACGGTGACAGGGCCGCACTATCGAGGGGTCAGTCAGTCACACAGTGACACGGCCACACTATCAAGGGGTCAGTCAGTCACACAGTGACAGGGCCGCACTATCAAGGGGTCAGTCAGTCACACAGTGACACGGCCACACTATCAAGAGGTCAGTCAGTCACACAGTGACAGGGCCGCGCTATCGAGGGGTCAGTCAGTCACACAGTGACAGGGCCGCACTATCGAGGGGTCAGTCACACGGTGACAGGGCCGCACTATCGAGGGGTCAGTCAGCCACATGGTGACAGGGCCACACTATCAAGGGGTCAGTCAGTTACACAGTGACAGGGCTACACTATCGAGGGGTCAGTCACACAGTGACAGGGCCGCACTATCGAGGGGTCAGTCAGCCACATGGTGACAGGGCCGCACTATCGAGGGTTCAGTCACACGGTGACAGGGCCACACTATCAAGGGGTCAGTCAGTCACACAGTGACACGGCCACACTATCAAAGGGTCAGTCAGTCACACAGTGACACGGCCACACTATCAAAGGGTCAGTCAGTCACACAGTGACACGGCCACACTATCAAAGGGTCAGTCAGTCACACAGTGACAGGGCCGCACTATCGAGTGGTCAGTCAGTCACACAGTTATAGGGCCGCGCTATCGAGTGGTCAGTCAGTCACACAGTGTCAGGGCCGCACTATCGAGGGGTCAGTCAGTCACACGGTGACAGGGCTGCACCATCGAGGGGTCAGTCGGTCACACAGTGACAGGGCCGCACTATCGAGGGGACAGTCAGTCACACGGTGACAGGGCTGCACTGTCGAGGGGTCAGTCGGTCACACAGTGACAGGGCCGCACTATCGAGGGGTCAGTCAGTCACAGTGTCAGGGCCGCACTATCAAGGGTCGGTCACACAGTGACAGGGCCGCACTATCGAGGGGTCAGTCACACAGTGACAGGGCCGCACTATCGAGAGGTCAGTCAGTCACACAGTGACAGGGCCGCACTATCGAAGGGTCAGTCAGTCACACAGTGACACGGCCGCACTAGCGAGGGGTCAGTCAGTCACACAGTGCCACGGCCACACTATCGAGGGGTCAGTCAGTCACACAGTAACAAGGCCGCACTATCAAGGGGTCAGTCAGTCACACAGTGACAGGGCCGCACTATCGAGGGGTCAGTCACACAATGACAGGGCCGCACTATGGAGGGGTCAGTCACACAGTGACAGGGCCGCACTATCGAGGGGTCAGTCAGTCACACAGTGCCACGGCCGCACTCTCGAGGGGTCAGTCTGTCACACAGTGACAGGGCCGCACTATCGAGGGGTCGGTCACACAGTGACAGGGCCGCACTATCGAGGGGTCAGTCAATCACACAGTGACAGGGCCGCGCTATCGAGGGGTCAGTCAGTCACACAGTGACAGGGCCGCACTATCGAGGGGTCAGTCAGTCACACAGTGACAGGGCCGCACTATCGAGGGGTCAGTCAGTCACACGGTGACAGGGCCGCACTATCGAGGGGTCAGTCGCACAGTGACAGGGCCGCACTATCGAGATGTCAGTCAGTCACACAGTGACAGGGCCGCACAATCGAGGGGTCAGTCCGTCACACAGTCACAGGGCCGCACTATCGAGGGGTCAGTCACACAGTGACAGGGCCGAACTATCGAGGGGTCAGTCAGTCACACAGTGACAGGGCCGCAGTATCGAGGGGTCAGTCAGTCACACAGTGACGGGGCGCACTATCGAGGGGTCAGTCAGTTACACAGTGACAGGGCCACACTAAGGGGTCAGTCAGTTACACAGTGACAGGGCCGCACTGAGGGGTCAGTCAGTCACACAGTGACAGGGCCGCACTATCGAGGGGTCAGTCAGTCACACAGTGACAGGGCCGCACTATCGAGGGGTCAGTCAGTCACACAGTGACAGGGCCGCACTATCGAGGGGTCAGTCGCACAGTGACAGGGCCGCACTATCGAGGGGTCAGTCAGTTACACAGTGACAGGGCCGCACTGAGGGGTCAGTCAGTCACACAGTGACAGGGCCGCACTATCGAGTGGTCAGTCAGTCACACAGTGACAGGGCCGCACTATCGAGGGGTCAGTCAGTTACACAGTGACAGGGCCGCACTGAGGGGTCAGTCAGTTACACAGTGACAGGGCCGCACTGAGGGGTCAGTCCGTCACACAGTGACAGGGCCGCACTATCGAGGGGTCAGTCGCACAGTGACAGGGCCGCACTATCGAGGGGTCAGTCAGTCACACAGTGACAGGGCCGCACTATCGAGGGGTCAGTCACACGGTGACTTGGCCACACTATCAAGGGGTCAGTCAGTTACACAGTGACAGGGCCGCACTGAGGGCTCAGTCAGTTACACAGTGACAGGGCCGCACTGAGGGGTCAGTCAGTCACACAGTGACAGGGCCGCACTATCGAGGGGTCAGTCAGTCACACAATGACAGGGCCACACTATCGAGGGGTCAGTCAGTCAAACAGTGACAGGGCCGCACTATCGAGGGGTCAGTCAGTCACACAGTGACAGGGCCGCACTATCGAGGGGTCAGTCACACAGTGACAGGGCCGCACTATCGAGAGGTCAGTCAGTCACACTGTGACAGGGCTGCACTATCGAGGGGTCAGTCACACAGTGACAGGCCCGCACTATCGAGGGGTCAGTCAGTCACACAGTGACAGGGCCGCACTATCGAGGGGTCAGTCAGTCACACAATGACTGGGCTGCACTATCGAGGCGTCAGTCAGTCACACAGTGACAGGGCCGCACTATCGAGGGGTCAGTCAGCCACACAGTGACAGGGCCGCACTATCGAGGGGTCAGTCAGTCACACAATGACAGGGCTGCACTATCGAGTGGTCAGTCACACAGTGACAGGGCCGCACTATCGAGGGGTCAGTCAATCACACAGTGACAGGGCCGCGCTATCGAGGGGTCAGTCAGTCACACAGTGACAGGGCCGCACTGAGGGGTCAGTCAGTCACACAGTGACAGGGCCGCACTATCGAGGGCCGGTCACACAGTGACAGGGCCGCACTATCGAGGGGTCAGTCGCACAGTGACAGGGCCGCACTATCGAGGGCCGGTCACACAGTGACAGGGCCGCACTATCGAGGTGTCAGTCAGTCACACAGTGACAGGGCCGCACAATCGAGGGGTCAGTCCGTCACACAGTGACAGGGCCGGACTATCGAGGGGTCAGTCACACAGTGACAGGGCCAAACTATCGAGGGGTCAGTCAGTCACACAGTGACAGGGCCGCAGTATCGAGGGGTCAGTCAGTCACACAGTGACGGGGCGCACTATCGAGGGTACAGTCAGTTACACAGTGACAGGGCCACACTGAGGGGTCAGTCAGTTACACAGTGACAGGGCTGCACTGAGGAGTCAGTCAGTTACACAGTGACAGGGCCGCACTGAGGGGTCAGTCCGTCACACAGTGACAGGGCCGCAAAGTGGGCTCTGTCAGTTACACAGTGACAGGGCCGCACTGAGGGGTCAGTCCGTCACACAGTGACAGGGCCGCACTATCGAGGGGTCAGTCGCACAGTGACAGGGGCGCACTATCGAGGGGTCAGTCTGTCACACAGTGACAGGGCCGCACTATCGAGGGGTCAGTCACACGGTGACTTGGCCACACTATCAAGGGGTCAGTCAGTTACACAGTGACAGGGCCGCACTGAGGGCTCAGTCAGTTACACAGTGACAGGGCCGCACTGAGGGGTCAGTCAGTCACACAGTGACAGGGCCGCACTATCGAGGGTCGGTCACACAGTGACAGGGCCGCACTATCGAGAGGTCAGTCAGTCACACAGTGACAGGTCCGCACTATCGAGGGGTCAGTCAGTCACACAGTGACAGGGCCGCACTATCGAGGGGTCAGTCAGTCACACAGTGACAGGGCCGCACTATCGAGGGGTCAGTCAGTCACACAATGACAGGGCCGCACTATCGAGGGGTCGGTCAGTCACACAGTGACAGGGCCGCACTATCGAGGAGTCAGTCACACAGTGACAGGGCCGCACTATCGAGAGGTCAGTCAGTCACACAGTGAGAGGGCCGCACTATCGAGGAGTCAGTCACACAGTGACAGGGCCGCACTATCGAGGGGTCAGTCAGTCACACAGTGACAGGGCCGCACTATCGAGGAGTCAGTCACACAGTGACAGGGCCACACTATCGAGAGGTCAGTCAGTCACACAGTGACAGGGCCGCACAATCGAGGGGTCAGTCCGTCACACAGTGACAGGGCCGGACTATCGAGGGGTCAGTCACACAGTGACGGGGCCGAACTATCGAGGGGTCAGTCAGTCACACAGTGACAGGGCCGCAGTATCGAGGGGTCAGTCAGTCACACAGTGACGGGGCGCACTATCGAGGGTACAGTCAGTTACACAGTGACAGGGCCGCGCTATCGAGGGGTCAGTCAGTCACACAGTGACAGGGCCGCACTATCGAGGGGTCAGTCGCACAGTGACAGGGCTGCACTATCGAGGGGTCCGTCAGTCACACAGTGACAGGGCCGCACTATCGAGGGGTCAGTCACACGGTGACAGGGCCGCACTATCGAGGGGTCAGTCAGTCACACAGTGACACGGCCACACTATCAAGGGGTCAGTCAGTCACACAGTGACAGGGCCGCACTATCAAGGGGTCAGTCAGTCACACAGTGACACGGCCACAATATCAAGAGGTCAGTCAGTCACACAGTGACAGGGCCGCGCTATCGAGGGGTCAGTCAGTCACACAGTGACAGGGCCGCACTATCGAGGGGTCAGTCACACGGTGACAGGGCCGCACTATCGAGGGGTCAGTCAGCCACATGGTGACAGGGCCACACTATCAAGGGGTCAGTCAGTTACACAGTGACAGGGCCACACTATCGAGGGGTCAGTCACACAGTGACAGGGCCGCACTATCGAGGGGTCAGTCAGCCACATGGTGACAGGGCCGCACTATCGAGGGTTCAGTCACACGGTGACAGGGCCACACTATCAAGGGGTCAGTCAGTCACACAGTGACACGGCCACACTATCAAAGGGTCAGTCAGTCACACAGTGACACGGCCACACTATCAAAGGGTCAGTCAGTCACACAGTGACACGGCCACACTATCAAAGGGTCAGTCAGTCACACAGTGACAGGGCCGCACTATCGAGTGGTCAGTCAGTCACACAGTTATAGGGCCGCGCTATCGAGTGGTCAGTCAGTCACACAGTGTCAGGGCCGCACTATCGAGGGGTCAGTCAGTCACACGGTGACAGGGCTGCACTATCGAGGGGTCAGTCGGTCACACAGTGACAGGGCCGCACTATCGAGGGGACAGTCAGTCACACGGTGACAGGGCTGCACTATCGAGGGGTCAGTCGGTCACACAGTGACAGGGCCGCACTATCGAGGGGTCAGTCAGTCACAGTGTCAGGGCCGCACTATCAAGGGTCGGTCACACAGTGACAGGGCCGCACTATCGAGGGGTCAGTCACACAGTGACAGGGCCGCACTATCGAGAGGTCAGTCAGTCACACAGTGACAGGGCCGCACTATCGAAGGGTCAGTCAGTCACACAGTGACACGGCCGCACTAGCGAGGGGTCAGTCAGTCACACAGTGCCACGGCCACACTATCGAGGGGTCAGTCAGTCACACAGTAACAAGGCCGCACTATCAAGGGGTCAGTCAGTCACACAGTGACAGGGCCGCACTATCGAGGGGTCAGTCACACAATGACAGGGCCGCACTATGGAGGGGTCAGTCACACAGTGACAGGGCCGCACTATCGAGGGGTCAGTCAGTCACACAGTGCCACGGCCGCACTCTCGAGGGGTCAGTCTGTCACACAGTGACAGGGCCGCACTATCGAGGGGTCGGTCACACAGTGACAGGGCCGCACTATCGAGGGGTCAGTCAATCACACAGTGACAGGGCCGCGCTATCGAGGGGTCAGTCAGTCACACAGTGACAGGGCCGCACTATCGAGGGGTCAGTCAGTCACACAGTGACAGGGCCGCACTATCGAGGGGTCAGTCAGTCACACGGTGACAGGGCCGCACTATCGAGGGGTCAGTCGCACAGTGACAGGGCCGCACTATCGAGATGTCAGTCAGTCACACAGTGACAGGGCCGCACAATCGAGGGGTCAGTCCGTCACACAGTGACATGGCCGCACTATCGAGGGGTCAGTCACACAGTGACAGGGCCGAACTATCGAGGGGTCAGTCAGTCACACAGTGACAGGGCCGCAGTATCGAGGGGTCAGTCAGTCACACAGTGACGGGGCGCACTATCGAAGGGTCAGTCAGTTACACAGTGACAGGGCCACACTGAGGGGTTAGTCAGTTACACAGTGACAGGGCCGCACTGAGGGGTCAGTCAGTCACACAGTGACAGGGCCGCACTATCGAGGGGTCAGTCAGTCACACAGTGACAGGGCCGCACTATCGAGGGGTCAGTCGCACAGTGACAGGGCCGCACTATCGAGGGGTCAGTCAGTCACACAGTGACAGGGCCGCACTATCGAGTGGTCAGTCAGTCACACAGTGACAGGGCCGCACTATCGAGGGGTCAGTCAGTTACACAGTGACACGGCCGCACTATCAAAGGGTCAGTCAGTCACACAGTGACACGGCCACACTATCAAAGGGTCAGTCAGTCACACAGTGACAGGGCCGCACTATCGAGTGGTCAGTCAGTCACACAGTTATAGGGCCGCGCTATCGAGTGGTCAGTCAGTCACACAGTGTCAGGGCCGCACTATCGAGGGGTCAGTCAGTCACACGGTGACAGGGCTGCACCATCGAGGGGTCAGTCGGTCACACAGTGACAGGGCCGCACTATCGAGGGGACAGTCAGTCACACGGTGACAGGGCTGCACTATCGAGGGGTCAGTCGGTCACACAGTGACAGGGCCGCACTATCGAGGGGTCAGTCAGTCACAGTGTCAGGGCCGCACTATCAAGGGTCGGTCACACAGTGACAGGGCCGCACTATCGAGGGGTCAGTCACACAGTGACAGGGCCGCACTATCGAGAGGTCAGTCAGTCACACAGTGACAGGGCCGCACTATCGAAGGGTCAGTCAGTCACACAGTGACACGGCCGCACTAGCGAGGGGTCAGTCAGTCACACAGTGCCACGGCCACACTATCGAGGGGTCAGTCAGTCACACAGTAACAAGGCCGCACTATCAAGGGGTCAGTCAGTCACACAGTGACAGGGCCGCACTATCGAGGGGTCAGTCACACAATGACAGGGCCGCACTATGGAGGGGTCAGTCACACAGTGACAGGGCCGCACTATCGAGGGGTCAGTCAGTCACACAGTGCCACGGCCGCACTCTCGAGGGGTCAGTCTGTCACACAGTGACAGGGCCGCACTATCGAGGGGTCGGTCACACAGTGACAGGGCCGCACTATCGAGGGGTCAGTCAATCACACAGTGACAGGGCCGCGCTATCGAGGGGTCAGTCAGTCACACAGTGACAGGGCCGCACTATCGAGGGGTCAGTCAGTCACACAGTGACAGGGCCGCACTATCGAGGGGTCAGTCAGTCACACGGTGACAGGGCCGCACTATCGAGGGGTCAGTCGCACAGTGACAGGGCCGCACTATCGAGATGTCAGTCAGTCACACAGTGACAGGGCCGCACAATCGAGGGGTCAGTCCGTCACACAGTCACAGGGCCGCACTATCGAGGGGTCAGTCACACAGTGACAGGGCCGAACTATCGAGGGGTCAGTCAGTCACACAGTGACAGGGCCGCAGTATCGAGGGGTCAGTCAGTCACACAGTGACGGGGCGCACTATCGAGGGGTCAGTCAGTTACACAGTGACAGGGCCACACTAAGGGGTCAGTCAGTTACACAGTGACAGGGCCGCACTGAGGGGTCAGTCAGTCACACAGTGACAGGGCCGCACTATCGAGGGGTCAGTCAGTCACTCAGTGACAGGGCCGCACTATCGAGGGGTCAGTCAGTCACACAGTGACAGGGCCGCACTATCGAGGGGTCAGTCGCACAGTGACAGGGCCGCACTATCGAGGGGTCAGTCAGTTACACAGTGACAGGGCCGCACTGAGGGGTCAGTCAGTCACACAGTGACAGGGCCGCACTATCGAGTGGTCAGTCAGTCACACAGTGACAGGGCCGCACTATCGAGGGGTCAGTCAGTTACACAGTGACAGGGCCACACTGAGGGGTCAGTCAGTTACACAGTGACAGGGCCGCACTGAGGGGTCAGTCAGTTACACAGTGACAGGGCCGCACTGAGGGGTCAGTCCGTCACACAGTGACAGGGCCGCACTATCGAGGGGTCAGTCGCACAGTGACAGGGCCGCACTATCGAGGGGTCAGTCAGTCACACAGTGACAGGGCCGCACTATCGAGGGGTCAGTCACACGGTGACTTGGCCACACTATCAAGGGGTCAGTCAGTTACACAGTGACAGGGCCGCACTGAGGGCTCAGTCAGTTACACAGTGACAGGGCCGCACTGAGGGGTCAGTCAGTCACACAGTGACAGGGCCGCACTATCGAGGGGTCAGTCAGTCACACAATGACAGGGCCACACTATCGAGGGGTCAGTCAGTCAAACAGTGACAGGGCCGCACTATCGAGGGGTCAGTCAGTCACACAGTGACAGGGCCGCACTATCGAGGGGTCAGTCACACAGTGACAGGGCCGCACTATCGAGAGGTCAGTCAGTCACACTGTGACAGGGCTGCACTATCGAGGGGTCAGTCACACAGTGACAGGCCCGCACTATCGAGGGGTCAGTCAGTCACACAGTGACAGGGCCGCACTATCGAGGGGTCAGTCAGTCACACAATGACTGGGCTGCACTATCGAGGCGTCAGTCAGTCACACAGTGACAGGGCCGCACTATCGAGGGGTCAGTCAGCCACACAGTGACAGGGCCGCACTATCGAGGGGTCAGTCAGTCACACAATGACAGGGCTGCACTATCGAGTGGTCAGTCACACAGTGACAGGGCCGCACTATCGAGGGGTCAGTCAATCACACAGTGACAGGGCCGCGCTATCGAGGGGTCAGTCAGTCACACAGTGACAGGGCCGCACTGAGGGGTCAGTCAGTCACACAGTGACAGGGCCGCACTATCGAGGGCCGGTCACACAGTGACAGGGCCGCACTATCGAGGGGTCAGTCGCACAGTGACAGGGCCGCACTATCGAGGGCCGGTCACACAGTGACAGGGCCGCACTATCGAGGTGTCAGTCAGTCACACAGTGACAGGGCCGCACAATCGAGGGGTCAGTCCGTCACACAGTGACAGGGCCGCAAAGTGGGCTCTGTCAGTTACACAGTGACAGGGCCGCACTGAGGGGTCAGTCCGTCACACAGTGACAGGGCCGCACTATCGAGGGGTCAGTCGCACAGTGACAGGGCCGCACTCTCGAGGGGTCAGTCTGTCACACAGTGACAGGGCCGCACTATCGAGGGGTCAGTCACACGGTGACTTGGCCACACTATCAAGGGGTCAGTCAGTTACACAGTGACAGGGCCGCACTGAGGGCTCAGTCAGTTACACAGTGACAGGGCCGCACTGAGGGGTCAGTCAGTCACACAGTGACAGGGCCGCACTATCGAGGGTCGGTCACACAGTGACAGGGCCGCACTATCGAGAGGTCAGTCAGTCACACAGTGACAGGGCCGCACTATCGAGGGGTCAGTCAGTCACACAGTGACAGGGCCACACTATCGAGGGGTCAGTCAGTCACACAGTGACAGGGCCGCACTATCGAGGGGTCAGTCAGTCACACAATGACAGGGCCGCACTATCGAGGGGTCGGTCAGTCACACAGTGACAGGGCCGCACTATCGAGGAGTCAGTCACACAGTGACAGGGCCGCACTATCGAGAGGTCAGTCAGTCACACAGTGAGAGGGCCGCACTATCGAGGAGTCAGTCACACAGTGACAGGGCCGCACTATCGAGGGGTCAGTCAGTCACACAGTGACAGGGCCGCACTATCGAGGAGTCAGTCACACAGTGACAGGGCCACACTATCGAGAGGTCAGTCAGTCACACAGTGACAGGGCCGCACAATCGAGGGGTCAGTCCGTCACACAGTGACAGGGCCGGACTATCGAGGGGTCAGTCACACAGTGACGGGGCCGAACTATCGAGGGGTCAGTCAGTCACACAGTGACAGGGCCGCAGTATCGAGGGGTCAGTCAGTCACACAGTGACGGGGCGCACTATCGAGGGTACAGTCAGTTACACAGTGACAGGGCCGCGCTATCGAGGGGTCAGTCAGTCACACAGTGACAGGGCCGCACTATCGAGGGGTCAGTCGCACAGTGACAGGGCTGCACTATCGAGGGGTCCGTCAGTCACACAGTGACAGGGCCGCACTATCGAGGGGTCAGTCACACGGTGACAGGGCCGCACTATCGAGGGGTCAGTCAGTCACACAGTGACACGGCCACACTATCAAGGGGTCAGTCAGTCACACAGTGACAGGGCCGCACTATCAAGGGGTCAGTCAGTCACACAGTGACACGGCCACAATATCAAGAGGTCAGTCAGTCACACAGTGACAGGGCCGCGCTATCGAGGGGTCAGTCAGTCACACAGTGACAGGGCCGCACTATCGAGGGGTCAGTCACACGGTGACAGGGCCGCACTATCGAGGGGTCAGTCAGCCACATGGTGACAGGGCCACACTATCAAGGGGTCAGTCAGTTACACAGTGACAGGGCCACACTATCGAGGGGTCAGTCACACAGTGACAGGGCCGCACTATCGAGGGGTCAGTCAGCCACATGGTGACAGGGCCGCACTATCGAGGGTTCAGTCACACGGTGACAGGGCCACACTATCAAGGGGTCAGTCAGTCACACAGTGACACGGCCACACTATCAAAGGGTCAGTCAGTCACACAGTGACACGGCCACACTATCAAAGGGTCAGTCAGTCACACAGTGACACGGCCACACTATCAAAGGGTCAGTCAGTCACACAGTGACAGGGCCGCACTATCGAGTGGTCAGTCAGTCACACAGTTATAGGGCCGCGCTATCGAGTGGTCAGTCAGTCACACAGTGTCAGGGCCGCACTATCGAGGGGTCAGTCAGTCACACGGTGACAGGGCTGCACTATCGAGGGGTCAGTCGGTCACACAGTGACAGGGCCGCACTATCGAGGGGACAGTCAGTCACACGGTGACAGGGCTGCACTATCGAGGGGTCAGTCGGTCACACAGTGACAGGGCCGCACTATCGAGGGGTCAGTCAGTCACAGTGTCAGGGCCGCACTATCAAGGGTCGGTCACACAGTGACAGGGCCGCACTATCGAGGGGTCAGTCACACAGTGACAGGGCCGCACTATCGAGAGGTCAGTCAGTCACACAGTGACAGGGCCGCACTATCGAAGGGTCAGTCAGTCACACAGTGACACGGCCGCACTAGCGAGGGGTCAGTCAGTCACACAGTGCCACGGCCACACTATCGAGGGGTCAGTCAGTCACACAGTAACAAGGCCGCACTATCAAGGGGTCAGTCAGTCACACAGTGACAGGGCCGCACTATCGAGGGGTCAGTCACACAATGACAGGGCCGCACTATGGAGGGGTCAGTCACACAGTGACAGGGCCGCACTATCGAGGGGTCAGTCAGTCACACAGTGCCACGGCCGCACTCTCGAGGGGTCAGTCTGTCACACAGTGACAGGGCCGCACTATCGAGGGGTCGGTCACACAGTGACAGGGCCGCACTATCGAGGGGTCAGTCAATCACACAGTGACAGGGCCGCGCTATCGAGGGGTCAGTCAGTCACACAGTGACAGGGCCGCACTATCGAGGGGTCAGTCAGTCACACAGTGACAGGGCCGCACTATCGAGGGGTCAGTCAGTCACACGGTGACAGGGCCGCACTATCGAGGGGTCAGTCGCACAGTGACAGGGCCGCACTATCGAGATGTCAGTCAGTCACACAGTGACAGGGCCGCACAATCGAGGGGTCAGTCCGTCACACAGTGACAGGGCCGCACTATCGAGGGGTCAGTCACACAGTGACAGGGCCGAACTATCGAGGGGTCAGTCAGTCACACAGTGACAGGGCCGCAGTATCGAGGGGTCAGTCAGTCACACAGTGACGGGGCGCACTATCGAAGGGTCAGTCAGTTACACAGTGACAGGGCCACACTGAGGGGTTAGTCAGTTACACAGTGACAGGGCCGCACTGAGGGGTCAGTCAGTCACACAGTGACAGGGCCGCACTATCGAGGGGTCAGTCAGTCACACAGTGACAGGGCCGCACTATCGAGGGGTCAGTCGCACAGTGACAGGGCCGCACTATCGAGGGGTCAGTCAGTCACACAGTGACAGGGCCGCACTATCGAGTGGTCAGTCAGTCACACAGTGACAGGGCCGCACTATCGAGGGGTCAGTCAGTTACACAGTGACAGGGCCACACTGAGGGGTCAGTCAGTTACACAGTGACAGGGCCGCACTGAGGGGTCAGTCAGTTACACAGTGACAGGGCCGCACTGAGGGGTCAGTCCGTCACACAGTGACAGGGCCGCACTATCGAGGGGTCAGTCGCACAGTGACAGGGCCGCACTATCGAGGGGTCAGTCAGTCACACAGTGACAGGGCCGCACTATCGAGGGGTCAGTCACACGGTGACTTGGCCACACTATCAAGGGGTCAGTCAGTTACACAGTGACAGGGCCGCACTGAGGGCTCAGTCAGTTACACAGTGACAGGTCCGCACTGAGGGGTCAGTCAGTCACACAGTGACAGGGCCGCACTATCGAGGGTCGGTCACACAGTGACAGGGCCGCACTATCGAGTGGTCAGTCAGTCACACAGTGACAGGGCCGCACTATCGAGTGGTCAGTCAGTCACACAGTGACAGGGCCGCACTATCGAGGGGTCAGTCAGTCACACAGTGACAGGGCCGCACTATCGAGGGGTCAGTCAGTCACACAATGACAGGGCCACACTATCGAGGGGTCAGTCAGTCACACAGTGACAGGGCCGCACTATCGAGGGGTCAGTCAGTCACACAGTGACAGGGCCGCACTATCGAGGGGTCAGTCACACAGTGACAGGGCCGCACTATCGAGAGGTCAGTCAGTCACACTGTGACAGGGCTGCACTATCGAGGGGTCAGTCACACAGTGACAGGCCCGCACTATCGAGGGGTCAGTCAGTCACACAGTGACAGGGCCGCACTATCGAGGGGTCAGTCAGTCACACAATGACTGGGCTGCACTATCGAGGCGTCAGTCAGTCACACAGTGACAGGGCCGCACTATCGAGGGGTCAGTCAGCCACACAGTGACAGGGCCGCACTATCGAGGGGTCGGTCAGTCACACAATGACAGGGCTGCACTATCGAGTGGTCAGTCACACAGTGACAGGGCCGCACTATCGAGGGGTCAGTCAATCACACAGTGACAGGGCCGCGCTATCGAGGGGTCAGTCAGTCACACAGTGACAGGGCCGCACTGAGGGGTCAGTCAGTCACACAGTGACAGGGCCGCACTATCGAGGGCCGGTCACACAGTGACAGGGCCGCACTATCGAGAGGTCAGTCGCACAGTGACAGGGCCGCACTATCGAAGTGTCAGTCAGTCACACAGTGACAGGGCCGCACAATCGAGGGGTCAGTCCGTCACACAGTGACAGGGCCGGACTATCGAGGGGTCAGTCACACAGTGACAGGGCCGAACTATCGAGGGGTCAGTCAGTCACACAGTGACAGGGCCGCAGTATCGAGGGGTCAGTCAGTCACACAGTGACGGGGCGCACTATCGAGGGTACAGTCAGTTACACAGTGACAGGGCCACACTGAGGGGTCAGTCAGTTACACAGTGACAGGGCTGCACTGAGGGGTCAGTCAGTTACACAGTGACAGGGCCGCACTGAGGGGTCAGTCCGTCACACAGTGACAGGGCCGCAAAGTGGGCTCTGTCAGTTACACAGTGACAGGGCCGCACTGAGGGGTCAGTCCGTCACACAGTGACAGGGCCGCACTATCGAGGGGTCAGTCGCACAGTGACAGGGCCGCACTATCGAGGGGTCAGTCTGTCACACAGTGACAGGGCCGCACTATCGAGGGGTCAGTCACACGGTGACTTGGCCACACTATCAAGGGGTCAGTCAGTTACACAGTGACAGGGCCGCACTGAGGGCTCAGTCAGTTACACAGTGACAGGGCCGCACTGAGGGGTCAGTCAGTCACACAGTGACAGGGCCGCACTATCGAGGGTCGGTCACACAGTGACAGGGCCGCACTATCGAGAGGTCAGTCAGTCACACAGTGACAGGGCCGCACTATCGAGGGGTCAGTCAGTCACACAGTGACAGGGCCGCACTATCGAGGGGTCAGTCAGTCACACAGTGACAGGGCCGCACTATCGAGGGGTCAGTCAGTCACACAATGACAGGGCCGCACTATCGAGGGGTCGGTCAGTCACACAGTGACAGGGCCGCACTATCGAGGAGTCAGTCACACAGTGACAGGGCCGCACTATCGAGAGGTCAGTCAGTCACACAGTGACAGGGCCGCACTATCGAGGAGTCAGTCACACAGTGACAGGGCCGCACTATCGAGGGGTCAGTCAGTCACACAGTGACAGGGCCGCACTATCGAGGAGTCAGTCACACAGTGACAGGGCCACACTATCGAGAGGTCAGTCAGTCACACTGTGACAGGGCTGCACTATCGAGGGGTCAGTCACACAGTGACAGGGCCGCACTATCGAGGGGTCAGTCAGTCACACAGTTACAAGGCCACAATATTGAGGGGTCAGTCAGTCACACAGTGACAGGGCCGCACTATCGAGGGGTCAGTCAGTCACACAGTGACAAGGCCACAATATCAAGGGGTCAGTCAGTCACACAGTGACAAGGCCACAATATCAAGGGGTCAGTCAGTCACACAGTGATAGGGCCACACGATCGAGGGGTCAGTCAGCCACACAGTGACAAGGCCACAATTTCGAGGGGTCAGTCAGTCACACAGTGACAGGGCCGCACTATCGCGGGGTCAGTCAGTCACACAGTGACAGGGCCGCACTATCGAGGGGTCAGTCAGTCACACAGTGACAAGGCCACAATATCGAGGGGTCAGTCAGTCACACAGTGACAGGGCCGCACTATCGAGTGGTCAGTCAGTCACACAGTGACAGGGCCGCACTATCGAGGGGTCAGTCAGTCACACAGTGACAGGGCCGCACTATCGCGGGGTCAGTCAGTCACACAGTGACAGGGCCGCACTATCGAGGGGTCAGTCAGTCACACAGTGACAGGGCCGCACTATCGAGGGGTCAGTCAGTCACACAGTGACAGGGCCGCACTATCGAGGGGTCAGTCAGTCACACAATGACAGGGCCGCACTATCGAGGGGTCAGTCAGTCACACAGTGTCAGGACTGCACTATCGATGGTCGGTCACACAGTGACAGGGCCGCACTATCGAGGGGTCAGTCACACAGTGACAGGGCCGCACTATCGAGAGGTCAGGCAGTCACACAGTGACAGGGCCGCACTATCGAGGGGTCAGTCAGTCACACAGTGACACGGCCGCACTATCGAGGGGTCAGTCAGTCACACAGTGACACGGCCACACTATCGAGGGGTCAGTCAGTCACACAGTGACAGGGCTGCACTATCGAGGGGTCAGTAAGTCACACAGTGACAGGGTTGCACTATCGAGTGGTTAGTCCGTCACACATTGACACGGCCGCACTATCGAGGGGTCAGTCTGTCACACAGTGACAGGGCCGCACTATCGAGGGGTCAGTCAGTCTCACAGTGACAGGGCCGCACTGAGGGTTCAGTCAGTTACACAGTGACAGGGCTGCACTATCGAGGGGTCAGTCACTCACACAGTGACAGGGCCGCACTATCGAGGGGTCAGTCACACGGTGACAGGGCCGCACTATCGATGGGTCAGTCAGTCACACAGTGACACGGCCACACTATCAAGGGGTCAGTCAGTCACACAGTGACAGGGCCGCACTATCAAGGGGTCAGTCAGTCACACAGTGACAGGGCCGCACTATCAAGGGGTCAGTCAGTCACACAGTGACACGGCCACACTTTCGAGGGGTCAGTCTGTCGCACAGTGACAGGGCCGCACTATCGAGGGGTCAGTCAGTCACACAGTGACAGGGCCGCACTGAGGGGTCAGTCAGTCACACAGTGACAGGGCTGCACTATCGAGGGGTCGGTCACACAGTGACAGGGCCGCACTATCGAGGGGTCAGTCAGTCACACAGTGACAGGGCCGCGCTATCGAGGGGTCAGTCAGTCACACAGTGACAGGGCCGCACTATCGAGGGGTCAGTCAGTCACACAGTGACAGGGCCGCACTATCGAGGGGTCAGTCGCACAGTGACAGGGCCGCACTATCGAGGTGTCAGTCAGTCACACAGTGACAGGGCCGCACAATCGAGGGGTCAGTCCGTCACACAGTGACAGGGCCGCACTATCGAGGGGTCAGTCACACAGTGACAGGGCCGAACTATCGAGGGGTCAGTCAGTCACTCAGTGACAGGGCCGCAGTATCGAGGGGTCAGTCAGTCACACAGTGACGGGGCGCACTATCGAGGGGTCAGTCAGTTACACAGTGACAGGGCCACACTGAGGGGTCAGTCAGTTACACAGTGACAGGGCCGCACTGAGGGGTCAGTCAGTTACACAGTGACAGGGCCGCACTGAGGGCTCAGTCAGTTACACAGTGACAGGGCCGCACTGAGGGATCAGTCCGTCACACAGTGACAGGGCCGCACTATCGAGGGGTCAGTCGCACAGTGACATGGCCGCACTATCGAGGGGTCAGTCAGTCACACAGTGACAGGGCCGCACTATCGAGCGGTCAGTCACACGGTGACTTGGCCACACTATCAAGGGGTCAGTCAGTTACACAGTGACAGGGCCGCACTATCGAGGGGTCAATCAGACACACAGTGACAGGGCCGCACTATCGAGGGGTCAGTCAGTCACACAGTGACAGGGCCGCACTATCGAGGGGTCAGTCACACAGTGACAGGGCCGCACTATCGAGAGGTCAGTCAGTCACACTGCGACAGGGCTGCACTATCGAGGGGTCAGTCACACAGTGACAGGCCCGCACTATCGAGGCGTCAGTCAGTCACACAGTGACAGGGCCGCACTATCGACGGGTCAGTCAGTCACACAATGACAGGGCCGCACTATCGAGGCGTCAGTCAGTCACACAGTGACAGGGCCGCACTATCGAGGGGTCAGTCAGCCACACAGTGACAGGGCCGCACTATCGAGGGGTCAGTCAGTCGCACAATGACAGGGCTGCACTATCGAGTGGTCAGTCACACAGTGACAGGGCCGCACTATCGAGGGGTCAGTCAATCACACAGTGACAGGGCCGCGCTATCGAGGGGTCAGTCAGTCACACAGTGACAGGGCCGCACTGGGGGGTCAGTCAGTCACACAGTGACAGGGCCGCACGATCGAGGGTCGGTCACACAGTGACAGGGCCGCACTATCGAGAGGTCAGTCAGTCACACAGTGACAGGGCCGCACTATCGAGGTGTCAGTCAGTCACACAGTGACAGGGCCGCACAATCGAGGGGTCAGTCCGTCACACAGTGACAGGGCCGGACTATCGAGGGGTCAGTCACACAGTGACAGGGCCGAACTATCAAGGGGTCAGTCAGTCACACAGTGACAGGGCCGCAGTATCGAGGGGTCAGTCAGTCACACAGTGACGGGGCGCACTATCGAGGGGTCAGTCAGTTACACAGTGACAGGGCCACACTGACGGGTCAGTCAGTTACACAGTGACAGGGCTGCACTGAGGGTTCAGTCAGTTACACAGTGACAGGGCCGCACTGAGGGGTCAGTCCGTGACACAGTGACAGGGCCGCAAAGAGGGCTCTGTCAGTTACACAGTGACAGGGCCGCACTGAGGGGTCAGTCCGTCACACAGTGACAGGGCCGCACTATCGAGGGCTCAGTCGCACAGTGACGAGGCCGCACTATCGAGGGGTCAGTCACACGGTGACTTGGCCACACTATCAAGGGGTCAGTCAGTTACACAGTGACAGGGCCGCACTGAGGGGTCAGTCAGTTACACAGTGACAGGGCCGCACTGAGGGGTCAGTCAGTCACACAGTGACAGGGCCGCACTATCGAGGGTCGGTCACACAGTGACAGAGCCGCACTATCGAGAGGTCAGTCAGTCACACAGTGACAGGGCCGCACTATCGAGGGGTCAGTCAGTCACACAGTGACAGGGCCGCACTATCGAGGGGTCAGTCAGTCACACAATGACAGGGCCGCACTATCGAGGGGTCAGTCAGTCACACAGTGACAGGGCCGCACTATCGAGGGGTCAGTCAGTCACACAGTGACAGGGCCGCACTATCGAGGGGTCAGTCAGTCACACAGTGACAGGGCCGCACTATCGAGGGGTCAGTCACACAGTGACGGGCCGCACTATCGAGAGGTCAGTCAGTCACACTGTGACAGGGCTGCACTATCGAGGGGTCAGTCACACAGTGACAGACCCGCACTATCGAGGGGTCAGTCAGTCACACAGTGACAGGGCCGCACTATCGAGGGGTCAGTCAGTCACACAATGACAGGGCCGCACTATCGATGCGTCAGTCAGTCACACAGTGACAGGGCCGCACTATCGAGGGGTCAGTCAGTCACACAATGACAGGGCTGCACTATCGAGTGGTCAGTCACACAATGACAGGGCCGCACTATCGATGCGTCAGTCAGTCACACAGTGACAGGGCCGCACTATCGAGGGGTCAGTCAGTCACACAATGACAGGGCTGCACTATCGAGTGGTCAGTCACACAGTGACAGGGCCGCACTATCGAGGGGTCAGTCAATCACACAGTGACAGGGCCGCGCTATCGAGGGGTCAGTCAGTCACACAGTGACAGGGCCGCACTGAGGGGTCAGTCAGTCACACAGTGACAGGGCCGCACTATCGAGGGTCGGTCACACAGTGACAGGGCCGCTCTATCGAGAGGTCAGTCAGTCATACAGTGACAGGGCCGCACTATCGAGGGGTCAGTCAGACACACAGTGACAGGGCCGCACTATCGAGGGGTAAGTCAGTCACACAGTGACAGGGCCGCACAATCGAGGGGTCAGTCAGTCACACAGTGACAGGGCCGCACTATCGAGGGGTCAGTCGCACAGTGACAGGGCCACACTGAGGGTTCAGTCAGTTACACACTGACAGGGCCGCACTGAGGGATCAGTCAGTTACACAGCGACATGGCCGCACTATCGAGGGGTCGGTCACACTGTGTCAGGGCCGCACTATCGAGGGGTCAGTCACACAGTGACTTGGCCCCACTATTGAGGGGCAAGTCAGTTACACAGTGATTGGGCCTCACTATCGAGGGGTCAGTCACACAGTGACAGGGCTGCACAATCGAGGGGTCAGTCAGTTACACAGTGACAGGGCCGCACTGAGGGGTCAGTCCGTCACACAGTGACAGGGCCGCAAAGTGGGCTCTGTCAGTTACACAGTGACAGGGCCGCACTGAGGGGTCAGTCCGTCACACAGTGACAGGGCCGCACTATCGAGGGGTCAGTCGCACAGTGACAGGGCCGCACTATCGAGGGGTCAGTCTGTCACACAGTGACAGGGCCGCACTATCGAGGGGTCAGTCACACGGTGACTTGGCCACACTATCAAGGGGTCAGTCAGTTACACAGTGACAGGGCCGCACTGAGGGCTCAGTCAGTTACACAGTGACAGGGCCGCACTATCGATGCGTCAGTCAGTCACACAGTGACAGGGCCGCACTATCGAGGGGTCAGTCAGTCACACAATGACAGGGCTGCACTATCGAGTGGTCAGTCACACAATGACAGGGCCGCACTATCGATGCGTCAGTCAGTCACACAGTGACAGGACCGCACTATCGAGGGGTCAGTCAGTCACACAATGACAGGGCTGCACTATCGAGTGGTCAGTCACACAGTGACAGGGCCGCACTATCGAGGGGTCAGTCAATCACACAGTGACAGGGCCGCGCTATCGAGGGGTCAGTCAGTCACACAGTGACAGGGCCGCACTGAGGGGTCAGTCAGTCACACAGTGACAGGGCCGCACTATCGAGGGTCGGTCACACAGTGACAGGGCCGCTCTATCGAGAGGTCAGTCAGTCATACAGTGACAGGGCCGCACTATCGAGGGGTCAGTCAGACACACAGTGACAGGGCCGCACTATCGAGGGGTAAGTCAGTCACACAGTGACAGGGCCGCACAATCGAGGGGTCAGTCAGTCACACAGTGACAGGGCCGCACTATCGAGGGGTCAGTCGCACAGTGACAGGGCCACACTGAGGGTTCAGTCAGTTACACACTGACAGGGCCGCACTGAGGGATCAGTCAGTTACACAGCGACATGGCCGCACTATCGAGGGGTCGGTCACACTGTGTCAGGGCCGCACTATCGAGGGGTCAGTCACACAGTGACTTGGCCCCACTATTGAGGGGCAAGTCAGTTACACAGTGATTGGGCCTCACTATCGAGGGGTCAGTCACACAGTGACAGGGCTGCACAATCGAGGGGTCAGTCAGTTACACAGTGACAGGGCCGCACTGAGGGGTCAGTCAGTTACACAGTGACAGGGCCGCACTGAGGGGTCAGTCCGTCACACAGTGACAGGGCCGCAAAGTGGGCTCTGTCAGTTACACAGTGACAGGGCCGCACTGAGGGGTCAGTCCGTCACACAGTGACAGGGCCGCACTATCGAGGGGTCAGTCGCACAGTGACAGGGCCGCACTATCGAGGGGTCAGTCTGTCACACAGTGACAGGGCCGCACTATCGAGGGGTCAGTCACACGGTGACTTGGCCACACTATCAAGGGGTCAGTCAGTTACACAGTGACAGGGCCGCACTGAGGGCTCAGTCAGTTACACAGTGACAGGGCCGCACTGAGGGGTCAGTCAGTCACACAGTGACAGGGCCGCACTATCGAGGGTCGGTCACACAGTGACAGGGCCGCACTATCGAGAGGTCAGTCAGTCACACAGTGACAGGGCCGCACTATCGAGGGGTCAGTCAGTCACACAGTGACAGGGCCGCACTATCGAGGGGTCAGTCAGTCACACAGTGACAGGGCCGCACTATCGAGGGGTCAGTCAGTCACACAGTGACAGGGCCGCACTATCGAGGAGTCAGTCACACAGTGACAGGGCCGCACTATCGAGGGGTCAGTCAGTCACACAGTGACAGGGCCGCACTATCGAGGAGTCAGTCACACAGTGACAGGGCCACACTATCGAGAGGTCAGTCAGTCACACTGTGACAGGGCTGCACTATCGAGGGGTCAGTCACACAGTGACAGGGCCGCACTATCGAGGGGTCAGTCAGTCACACAGTTACAAGGCCACAATATCGAGGGGTCAGTCAGTCACACAGTGACAGGGCCGCACTATCGAGGGGTCAGTCAGTCACACAGTGACAAGGCCACAATATCAAGGGGTCAGTCAGTCACACAGTGACAAGGCCACAATATCAAGGGGTCAGTCAGTCACACAGTGATAGGGCCACACGATCGAGGGGTCAGTCAGCCACACAGTGACAAGGCCACAATTTCGAGGGGTCAGTCAGTCACACAGTGACAGGGCCGCACTATCGCGGGGTCAGTCAGTCACACAGTGACAGGGCCGCACTATCGAGGGGTCAGTCAGTCACACAGTGACAAGGCCACAATATCGAGGGGTCAGTCAGTCACACAGTGACAGGGCCGCACTATCGAGTGGTCAGTCAGTCACACAGTGACAGGGCCGCACTATCGAGGGGTCAGTCAGTCACACAGTGACAGGGCCGCACTATCGCGGGGTCAGTCAGTCACACAGTGACAGGGCCGCACTATCGAGGGGTCAGTCAGTCACACAGTGACAGGGCCGCACTATCGAGGGGTCAGTCAGTCACACAGTGACAGGGCCGCACTATCGAGGGGTCAGTCAGTCACACAATGACAGGGCCGCACTATCGAGGGGTCAGTCAGTCACACAGTGTCAGGACTGCACTATCGATGGTCGGTCACACAGTGACAGGGCCGCACTATCGAGGGGTCAGTCACACAGTGACAGGGCCGCACTATCGAGAGGTCAGGCAGTCACACAGTGACAGGGCCGCACTATCGAGGGGTCAGTCAGTCACACAGTGACACGGCCGCACTATCGAGGGGTCAGTCAGTCACACAGTGACACGGCCACACTATCGAGGGGTCAGTCAGTCACACAGTGACAGGGCTGCACTATCGAGGGGTCAGTAAGTCACACAGTGACAGGGTTGCACTATCGAGTGGTTAGTCCGTCACACATTGACACGGCCGCACTATCGAGGGGTCAGTCTGTCACACAGTGACAGGGCCGCACTATCGAGGGGTCAGTCAGTCTCACAGTGACAGGGCCGCACTGAGGGTTCAGTCAGTTACACAGTGACAGGGCTGCACTATCGAGGGGTCAGTCACTCACACAGTGACAGGGCCGCACTATCGAGGGGTCAGTCACACGGTGACAGGGCCGCACTATCGATGGGTCAGTCAGTCACACAGTGACACGGCCACACTATCAAGGGGTCAGTCAGTCACACAGTGACAGGGCCGCACTATCAAGGGGTCAGTCAGTCACACAGTGACAGGGCCGCACTATCAAGGGGTCAGTCAGTCACACAGTGACACGGCCACACTTTCGAGGGGTCAGTCTGTCACACAGTGACAGGGCCGCACTATCGAGGGGTCAGTCAGTCACACAGTGACAGGGCCGCACTGAGGGGTCAGTCAGTCACACAGTGACAGGGCCGCACTATCGAGGGGTCGGTCACACAGTGACAGGGCCGCACTATCGAGGGGTCAGTCAGTCACACAGTGACAGGGCCGCGCTATCGAGGGGTCAGTCAGTCACACAGTGACAGGGCCGCACTATCGAGGGGTCAGTCAGTCACACAGTGACAGGGCCGCACTATCGAGGGGTCAGTCGCACAGTGACAGGGCCGCACTATCGAGGTGTCAGTCAGTCACACAGTGACAGGGCCGCACAATCGAGGGGTCAGTCCGTCACACAGTGACAGGGCCGCACTATCGAGGGGTCAGTCACACAGTGACAGGGCCGAACTATCGAGGGGTCAGTCAGTCACTCAGTGACAGGGCCGCAGTATCGAGGGGTCAGTCAGTCACACAGTGACGGGGCGCACTATCGAGGGGTCAGTCAGTTACACAGTGACAGGGCCACACTGAGGGGTCAGTCAGTTACACAGTGACAGGGCCGCACTGAGGGGTCAGTCAGTTACACAGTGACAGGGCCGCACTGAGGGGTCAGTCCGTCACACAGTGACAGGGCCGCACTGAGGGCTCAGTCAGTTACACAGTGACAGGGCCGCACTGAGGGATCAGTCCGTCACACAGTGACAGGGCCGCACTATCGAGGGGTCAGTCGCACAGTGACATGGCCGCACTATCGAGGGGTCAGTCAGTCACACAGTGACAGGGCCGCACTATCGAGGGGTCAGTCACATGGTGACTTGGCCACACTATCAAGGGGTCAGTCAGTTACACAGTGACAGGGCCGCACTATCGAGGGGTCAATCAGACACACAGTGACAGGGCCGCACTATCGAGGGGTCAGTCAGTCACACAGTGACAGGGCCGCACTATCGAGGGGTCAGTCACACAGTGACAGGGCCGCACTATCGAGAGGTCAGTCAGTCACACTGCGACAGGGCTGCACTATCGAGGGGTCAGTCACACAGTGACAGGCCCGCACTATCGAGGCGTCAGTCAGTCACACAGTGACAGGGCCGCACTATCGACGGGTCAGTCAGTCACACAATGACAGGGCCGCACTATCGAGGCGTCAGTCAGTCACACAGTGACAGGGCCGCACTATCGAGGGGTCAGTCAGCCACACAGTGACAGGGCCGCACTATCGAGGGGTCAGTCAGTCGCACAATGACAGGGCTGCACTATCGAGTGGTCAGTCACACAGTGACAGGGCCGCACTATCGAGGGGTCAGTCAATCACACAGTGACAGGGCCGCGCTATCGAGGGGTCAGTCAGTCACACAGTGACAGGGCCGCACTGGGGGGTCAGTCAGTCACACAGTGACAGGGCCGCACTATCGAGGGTCGGTCACACATTGACAGGGCCGCACTATCGAGAGGTCAGTCAGTCACACAGTGACAGGGCCGCACTATCGAGGTGTCAGTCAGTCACACAGTGACAGGGCCGCACAATCGAGGGGTCAGTCCGTCACACAGTGACAGGGCCGGACTATCGAGGGGTCAGTCAGACAGTGACAGGGCCGAACTATCAAGGGGTCAGTCAGTCACACAGTGACAGGGCCGCACTATCGAGGGGTCAGTCACACAGTGACAGGGCTGCACTATCGAGGGGTCAGTCTGTCACACAGTGACAAGGCCACAATATCGAGGGGTCAGTCAGTCACACAGTGACAGGGCCGCACTATCAAGGGGTCAGTCAGTCACACAGTGACACGGCCGCACTATCAAGGGGGTCAGTCAGTCACACAGTGACAGGGCCGCAGTATCGAGGGGTCAGTCAGGCACACAGTGACAGGGCCGCACTATTGAGGGCTCAGTCAGTCACACAGTGACAGGGCCGCAGTATCGAGGGGTCAGTCAGGCACACAGTGACAGGTCCGCACTATTGAGGGGTCAGTCAGTCACACAGTGACAGGGCCGCAGTATCGAGGGGTCAGTCAGTCACACAGTGACAAGGCCGCAGTATCGAGGGCTCAATCAGTTAAACAGTGACAAGGCCGCACTATCGAGGGGTCAGTCAGTCACACAGTGACAGGGCCACACGATCGAGGGGTCAGTCAGTCACACAGTGACAGGGCCGCAGTATCGAGGGGTCAGTCAGTCACACAGTGACAGGTCCGCACTATCGAGGGGTCAGTCAGTCACACAGTGACAGTGCCGCAGTATCGAGGGCTCAGTCAGTCACACAGTGACAGGGCCGCAGTATCGAGGGGTCAGTCAGTCACACAGTGACAGGTCCGCACTATCGAGGGGTCAGTCAGTCACACAGTGACAGTGCCACACGATCGAGGGGTCAGTCAGTCACACAGTGACAGGGCCACACGATCGAGGGGTCAGTCAGTCACACAGTGACAGGGCCGCACTATCAAGGGGGTCGGTCAGTCACACAGTGACAGGGCCGCAGTATCGAGGGCTCAGTCAGTCACACAGTGACAGGGCCGCAGTATCGAGGGGTCAGTCAGTCACACAGTGACAGGTCCGCACTATCGAGGGGTCAGTCAGTCACACAGTGACAGTGCCGCAGTATCGAGGGGTCAGTCAGTCACACAGTGACAGGGCCGCACTATCGAGGGGTCAGTCAGTCACACAGTGACAATGATCGAGGGGTCACAGTCACACGGTGACAGGGCCACACTATCGAGGGGTCAGTCAGTCACACAGTGACAAGGCCACAATATCGAGGGGTCAGTCAGTCACACAGTGACAGGGCCGCACTATCGAGGGGTCAGTCAGTCACACAGTGACAAGGCCACAATATCAAGGGGTCAGTCAGTCACACAGTGACAAGGCCACAATATCAAGGGGTCAGTCAGTCACACAGTGATAGGGCCACACGATCGAGGGGTCAGTCAGCCACACAGTGACAAGGCCACAATATCGAGGGGTCAGTCAGTCACACAGTGACAGGGCCGCACTATCGCGGGGTCAGTCAGTCACACAGTGACAGGGCCACACTGAGGGGTCAGTCAGTTACACAGTGACAGGGCCGCACTGAGGGGTCAGTCAGTTACACAGTGACAGGGCCGCACTGAGGGGTCAGTCCGTCACACAGTGACAGGGCCGCACTGAGGGCTCAGTCAGTTACACAGTGACAGGGCCGCACTGAGGGATCAGTCCGTCACACAGTGACAGGGCCGCACTATCGAGGGGTCAGTCGCACAGTGACATGGCCGCACTATCGAGGGGTCAGTCAGTCACACAGTGACAGGGCCGCACTATCGAGGGGTCAGTCACACGGTGACTTGGCCACACTATCAAGGGGTCAGTCAGTTACACAGTGACAGGGCCGCACTATCGAGGGGTCAATCAGACACACAGTGACAGGGCCGCACTATCGAGGGGTCAGTCAGTCACACAGTGACAGGGCCGCACTATCGAGGGGTCAGTCACACAGTGACAGGGCCGCACTATCGAGAGGTCAGTCAGTCACACTGCGACAGGGCTGCACTATCGAGGGGTCAGTCACACAGTGACAGGCCCGCACTATCGAGGCGTCAGTCAGTCACACAGTGACAGGGCCGCACTATCGACGGGTCAGTCAGTCACACAATGACAGGGCCGCACTATCGAGGCGTCAGTCAGTCACACAGTGACAGGGCCGCACTATCGAGGGGTCAGTCAGCCACACAGTGACAGGGCCGCACTATCGAGGGGTCAGTCAGTCGCACAATGACAGGGCTGCACTATCGAGTGGTCAGTCACACAGTGACAGGGCCGCACTATCGAGGGGTCAGTCAATCACACAGTGACAGGGCCGCGCTATCGAGGGGTCAGTCAGTCACACAGTGACAGGGCCGCACTGGGGGGTCAGTCAGTCACACAGTGACAGGGCCGCACTATCGAGGGTCGGTCACACATTGACAGGGCCGCACTATCGAGAGGTCAGTCAGTCACACAGTGACAGGGCCGCACTATCGAGGTGTCAGTCAGTCACACAGTGACAGGGCCGCACAATCGAGGGGTCAGTCCGTCACACAGTGACAGGGCCGGACTATCGAGGGGTCAGTCAGACAGTGACAGGGCCGAACTATCAAGGGGTCAGTCAGTCACACAGTGACAGGGCCGCACTATCGAGGGGTCAGTCACACAGTGACAGGGCTGCACTATCGAGGGGTCAGTCTGTCACACAGTGACAAGGCCACAATATCGAGGGGTCAGTCAGTCACACAGTGACAGGGCCGCACTATCAAGGGGTCAGTCAGTCACACAGTGACACGGCCGCACTATCAAGGGGGTCAGTCAGTCACACAGTGACAGGGCCGCAGTATCGAGGGGTCAGTCAGGCACACAGTGACAGGGCCGCACTATTGAGGGCTCAGTCAGTCACACAGTGACAGGGCCGCAGTATCGAGGGGTCAGTCAGGCACACAGTGACAGGTCCGCACTATTGAGGGGTCAGTCAGTCACACAGTGACAGGGCCGCAGTATCGAGGGGTCAGTCAGTCACACAGTGACAAGGCCGCAGTATCGAGGGCTCAATCAGTTAAACAGTGACAAGGCCGCACTATCGAGGGGTCAGTCAGTCACACAGTGACAGGGCCACACGATCGAGGGGTCAGTCAGTCACACAGTGACAGGGCCGCAGTATCGAGGGGTCAGTCAGTCACACAGTGACAGGTCCGCACTATCGAGGGGTCAGTCAGTCACACAGTGACAGTGCCGCAGTATCGAGGGCTCAGTCAGTCACACAGTGACAGGGCCGCAGTATCGAGGGGTCAGTCAGTCACACAGTGACAGGTCCGCACTATCGAGGGGTCAGTCAGTCACACAGTGACAGTGCCACACGATCGAGGGGTCAGTCAGTCACACAGTGACAGGGCCACACGATCGAGGGGTCAGTCAGTCACACAGTGACAGGGCCGCACTATCAAGGGGGTCGGTCAGTCACACAGTGACAGGGCCGCAGTATCGAGGGCTCAGTCAGTCACACAGTGACAGGGCCGCAGTATCGAGGGGTCAGTCAGTCACACAGTGACAGGTCCGCACTATCGAGGGGTCAGTCAGTCACACAGTGACAGTGCCGCAGTATCGAGGGGTCAGTCAGTCACACAGTGACAGGGCCGCACTATCGAGGGGTCAGTCAGTCACACAGTGACAATGATCGAGGGGTCACAGTCACACGGTGACAGGGCCACACTATCGAGGGGTCAGTCAGTCACACAGTGACAAGGCCACAATATCGAGGGGTCAGTCAGTCACACAGTGACAGGGCCGCACTATCGAGGGGTCAGTCAGTCACACAGTGACAAGGCCACAATATCAAGGGGTCAGTCAGTCACACAGTGACAAGGCCACAATATCAAGGGGTCAGTCAGTCACACAGTGATAGGGCCACACGATCGAGGGGTCAGTCAGCCACACAGTGACAAGGCCACAATATCGAGGGGTCAGTCAGTCACACAGTGACAGGGCCGCACTATCGCGGGGTCAGTCAGTCACACAGTGACAGGGCCGCACTATCGAGGGGTCAGTCAGTCATTCAGTGACAAGGCCACAATATCGAGGGGTCAGTCAGTCACACAGTGACAGGGCCGCACTATCGAGTGGTCATTCAGTCACACAGTGACAGGGCCGCACTATCGAAGGGTCAGTCAGTCACACAGTGACAGGGCCGCACTATCGCGGGGTCAGTCAGTCACACAGTGACAGGGCCGCACTTTCGAGGGGTCAGTCAGTCACACAGTGACAATGATCGAGGGGTCACAGTCACACGGTGACAGGGCCACACTATCGAGGGGTCAGTCAGTCACACAGTGACAAGGCCACAATATCGAGGGGTCAGTCAGTCACACAGTGACAGGGCCGCACTATCGAGGGGTCAGTCAGTCACACAGTGTCAAGGCCACAATATCAAGGGGTCAGTCAGTCACACAGTGACAAGGCCACAATATCAAGGGGTCAGTCAGTCACACAGTGATAGGGCCACACGATCGAGGGGTCAGTCAGCCACACAGTGACAAGGCCACAATATCGAGGGGTCAGTCTGTCACACAGTGACAGGGCCGCACTATCGCGGGGTCAGTCAGTCACACAGTAACAGGGCCGCACTATCGAGGGGTCAGTCAGTCATTCAGTGACAAGGCCACAATATCGAGGGGTCAGTCAGTCACACAGTGACAGGGCCGCACTATCGAGTGGTCAGTCAGTCACACAGTGACAGGGCCGCACTATCGAGGGGTCAGTCAGTCACACAGTGACAGGGCCGCACTATCGCGGGGTCAGTCAGTCACACAGTGACAGGGCCGCACTATCGAGGGGTCAGTCAGTCACACAGCGACAGGGCCGCACTACCGAGGGGTCAGTCAGTCGCACGGTGACAGGGCCGCACTATCGAGGGGTCAGTCAGTCACACGGTGACAGGGCCGCACTATCGAGGGGTCAGTCAGTCACACAATGACAGGGCCGCACTATCGAGGGGTCAGTCAGTCACAGTGTCAGGGCCGCACTATCGAGGGGTCAGTCAGTCACAGTGTCAGGACCGCACTATCGAGGGTCGGTCACACAGTGACAGGGCCGCACTATCGAGGGGTCAGTCACACAGTGACAGGGCCGCACTATCGAGAGGTCAGGCAGTCACACAGTGACAGGGCCGCACTATCGAGGGGTCAGTCAGTCACACAGTGACACGGCCGCACTATCGAGGGGTCAGTCAGTCACACAGTGACACGGCCACACTATGGAGTGGTCAGTGACACAGTGACAAGGCCGCACTATCAAGGGGTCAGTCAGTCACACAGTGACAGGGCCGCACTATCGAGGGGTCAGTCACACAATGACAGGGCCGCACTATGGAGTGGTCAGTGACACAGTGACAGGGCCGCACTATCGAGGGGTCAGTCAGTCACACAGTGACACGGCCGCACTATCGAGGGGTCAGTCAGTCACACAGTGACAGGGCCGCACTATCGAGGGGTCAGTCACACAGTGACAGGGCCGCACTATCGAGGTGTCAGTCAGTCACACAGTGACACGGCCGCACTATCGAGGGGTCAGTAACTCAGTGACAGGGCTGCACTATCGAGGGGTCAGTCAGTCACACAGTGACAGGGTCGCACTATCGAGGGGTCAGTCCGTCACACAGTGACAGGGCCACACTATCGAGGCGTCAGTCAGTCACACAGTGACAGGGCTGCACTATCGAGGGGTCAGTCAGTCACACAGTGACAGGGTTGCACTATCGAGTGGTCAGTCCGTCACACATTGACACGGCCGCACTATCGAGGGGTCAGTCTGCCACACAGTGACAGGGCCGCACTATCGAGGGGTCAGTCAGTCACACAGTGATAGGGCCACACGATCGAGGGGTCAGTCAGCCACACAGTGACAAGGCCACAATATCGAGGGGTCAGTCAGTCACACTGTGACAGGGCCGCACTATCGCGGGGTCAGTCAGTCACACAGTGACAGGGCCGCACTATCGAGGGGTCAGTCAGTCACACAGTGACAAGGCCACAATATCGAGGGGTCAGTCAGTCACACAGTGACAGGGCCGCACTATCGAGGGGTCAGTCAGTCACACAGTGACAGGGCCGCACTATCGCGGGGTCAGTCAGTCACACAGTGACAGGGCCGCACTATCGAGGGGTCAGTCAGTCACACAGTGACAGGGCCGCACTATCGAGGGGTCAGTCAGTCACACGGTGACAGGGCCGCACTATCGAGGGGTCAGTCAGTCACACGGTGACAGGGCCGCACTATCGAGGTGTCAGTCAGTCACACGGTGACAGGGCCGCACTATCGAGGGGTCAGACAGTCACACAATGACAGGGCCGCACTATCGAGGGGTCAGTCAGTCACAGTGTCAGGACCGCACTATCGAGGGGTCAGTCCGTCACAGTGTCAGGACCGCACTATCGAGGGTCGGTCACACAGTGACAGGGCCGCACTATCGAGGGGTCAGTCACACAGTGACAGGGCCGCACTATCGAGAGGTCAGGCAGTCACACAGTGACAGGGCCGCACTATCGAGGGGTCAGTCAGTCACACAGTGACACGGCTGCACTATCGAGGGGTCAGTCAGTCACACAGTGACAGGGCCGCACTATCGAGGGGTCAGTCACACAGTGACAGGGCCGCACTATCGAGGTGTCAGTCAGTCACACAGTGACACGGCCGCACTATCGAGGGGTCAGTAACTCAGTGACAGGGCTGCACTATCGAGGGGTCAGTCAGTCACACAGTGACAGGGTCGCACTATCGAGGGGTCAGTCCGTCACACAGTGACAGGGCCACACTATCGAGGGGTCAGTCAGTCACACAGTGACAGGGCTGCACTATCGAGGGGTCAGTCAGTCACACAGTGACAGGGTTGCACTATCGAGTGGTCAGTCCGTCACACATTGACACGGCCGCACTATCGAGGGGTCAGTCTGTCACACAGTGACAGGGCCGCACTATCGAGGGGTCAGTCAGTCACACAGTGACAGGGCCGCACTGAGGGTTCAGTCAGTTACACAGTGACAGGGCTGCACTATCGAGGGGTCAGTCAGCCACATGGTGACGGTGCCACACTTTCAAGGGGTCAGTCAGTCACACAGTGACACGGCCACACTATCAAGGGGTCAGTCAGTCACACAGTGACAGGGCCGCACTATCAAGGGGTCAGTCAGTCACACAGTGATAGGGCTGCGCTATCGAGGGCTCAGTCAGTCACACAGTGACAGGGCCGCAGTATCGAGGGGTCAGTCAGGCACACAGTGACAGGGCCGCATATTCGAGGGCTCAGTCAGTCACACAGTGACAGGGCCGCAGTATCGAGGGGTCAGTCAGGCACACAGTGACAGGGCCGCACTATTGAGGGCTCAGTCAGTCACACAGTGACAGGGCCGCAGTATCGAGGGGTCAGTCAGGCACACAGTGACAGGTCCGCACTATTGAGGGGTCAGTCAGTCACACAGTGACAGGGCCGCAGTATCGAGGGGTCAGTCAGTCACACAGTGACAAGGCCGCAGTATCGAGGGCTCAATCAGTTAAACAGTGACAAGGCCGCACTATCGAGGGGTCAGTCAGTCACACAGTGACAGGGCCACACGATCGAGGGGTCAGTCAGTCACACAGTGACACGGCCACACTATCAAGGGGGTCGGTCAGTCACACAGTGACAGGGCCGCAGTATCGAGGGCTCAGTCAGTCACACAGTGACAGGGCCGCAGTATCGAGGGGTCAGTCAGTCACACAGTGACAGGTCCGCACTATCGAGGGGTCAGTCAGTCACACAGTGACAGTGCCGCAGTATCGAGGGGTCAGTCAGTCACACAGTGACAGGGCCGCACTATCGAGGGGTCAGTCAGTCACACAGTGACAATGATCGAGGGGTCACAGTCACACGGTGACAGGGCCACACTATCGAGGGGTCAGTCAGTCACACAGTGACAAGGCCACAATATCGAGGGGTCAGTCAGTCACACAGTGACAGGGCCGCACTATCGAGGGGTCAGTCAGTCACACAGTGACAAGGCCACAATATCAAGGGGTCAGTCAGTCACACAGTGACAAGGCCACAATATCAAGGGGTCAGTCAGTCACACAGTGATAGGGCCACACGATCGAGGGGTCAGTCAGCCACACAGTGACAAGGCCGCACTATCGAGTGGTCAGTCAGTCACACAGTGACAGGGCCGCACTATCGAAGGGTCAGTCAGTCACACAGTGACAGGGCCGCACTATCGCGGGGTCAGTCAGTCACACAGTGACAGGGCCGCACTATCGAGGGGTCAGTCAGTCACACAGTGACAATGATCGAGGGGTCACAGTCACACGGTGACAGGGCCACACTATCGAGGGGTCAGTCAGTCACACAGTGACAAGGCCACAATATCGAGGGGTCAGTCAGTCACACAGTGACAGGGCCGCACTATCGAGGGGTCAGTCAGTCACACAGTGTCAAGGCCACAATATCAAGGGGTCAGTCAGTCACACAGTGACAAGGCCACAATATCAAGGGGTCAGTCAGTCACACAGTGATAGGGCCACACGATCGAGGGGTCAGTCAGCCACACAGTGACAAGGCCACAATATCGAGGGGTCAGTCAGTCACACAGTGACAGGGCCGCACTATCGCGGGGTCAGTCAGTCACACAGTGACAGGGCCGCACTATCGAGGGGTCAGTCAGTCATTCAGTGACAAGGCCACAATATCGAGGGGTCAGTCAGTCACACAGTGACAGGGCCGCACTATCGAGTGGTCAGTCAGTCACACAGTGACAGGGCCGCACTATCGAAGGGTCAGTCAGTCACACAGTGACAGGGCCGCACTATCGCGGGGTCAGTCAGTCACACAGTGACAGGGCCGCACTATCGAGGGGTCAGTCCGTCACACAGTGACAGGGCCACACTATCGAGGCGTCAGTCAGTCACACAGTGACAGGGCTGCACTATCGAGGGGTCAGTCAGTCACACAGTGACAGGGTTGCACTATCGAGTGGTCAGTCCGTCACACATTGACACGGCCGCACTATCGAGGGGTCAGTCTGCCACACAGTGACAGGGCCGCACTATCGAGGGGTCAGTCAGTCACACAGTGATAGGGCCACACGATCGAGGGGTCAGTCAGCCACACAGTGACAAGGCCACAATATCGAGGGGTCAGTCAGTCACACTGTGACAGGGCCGCACTATCGCGGGGTCAGTCAGTCACACAGTGACAGGGCCGCACTATCGAGGGGTCAGTCAGTCACACAGTGACAAGGCCACAATATCGAGGGGTCAGTCAGTCACACAGTGACAGGGCCGCACTATCGAGTGGTCAGTCAGTCACACAGTGACAGGGCCGCACTATCGAGGGGTCAGTCAGTCACACAGTGACAGGGCCGCACTATCGCGGGGTCAGTCAGTCACACAGTGACAGGGCCGCACTATCGAGGGGTCAGTCAGTCACACAGTGACAGGGCCGCACTATCGAGGGGTCAGTCAGTCACACGGTGACAGGGCCGCACTATCGAGGGGTCAGTCAGTCACACGGTGACAGGGCCGCACTATCGAGGTGTCAGTCAGTCACACGGTGACAGGGCCGCACTATCGAGGGGTCAGACAGTCACACAATGACAGGGCCGCACTATCGAGGGGTCAGTCAGTCACAGTGTCAGGACCGCACTATCGAGGGGTCAGTCCGTCACAGTGTCAGGACCGCACTATCGAGGGTCGGTCACACAGTGACAGGGCCGCACTATCGAGGGGTCAGTCTCACAGTGACAGGGCCGCACTATCGAGAGGTCAGGCAGTCACACAGTGACAGGGCCGCACTATCGAGGGGTCAGTCAGTCACACAGTGACACGGCCGCACTATCGAGGGGTCAGTCAGTCACACAGTGACAGGGCCGCACTATCGAGGGGTCAGTCACACAGTGACAGGGCCGCACTATCGAGGTGTCAGTCAGTCACACAGTGACACGGCCGCACTATCGAGGGGTCAGTAACTCAGTGACAGGGCTGCACTATCGAGGGGTCAGTCAGTCACACAGTGACAGGGTCGCACTATCGAGGGGTCAGTCCGTCACACAGTGACAGGGCCACACTATCGAGGGGTCAGTCAGTCACACAGTGACAGGTCTGCACTATCGAGGGGTCAGTCAGTCACACAGTGACAGGGTTGCACTATCGAGTGGTCAGTCCGTCACACATTGACACGGCCGCACTATCGAGGGGTCAGTCTGTCACACAGTGACAGGGCCGCACTATCGAGGGGTCAGTCAGTCACACAGTGACAGGGCCGCACTGAGGGTTCAGTCAGTTACACAGTGACAGGGCTGCACTATCGAGGGGTCAGTCAGCCACATGGTGACAAGGCCACAATATCAAGGGGTCAGTCAGTCACACAGTGACAAGGCCACAATATCAAGGGGTCAGTCAGTCACACAGTGATAGGGCCACACGATCGAGGGGTCAGTCAGCCACACAGTGACAAGGCCACAATATCGAGGGGTCAGTCAGTCACACAGTGACAGGGCCGCACTATCGCGGGGTCGGTCAGTCACACAGTGACAGGGCCGCACTATCGAGGGGTCAGTCAGTCATTCAGTGACAAGGCCACAATATCGAGGGGTCAGTCAGTCACACAGTGACAGGGCCGCACTATCGAGTGGTCAGTCAGTCACACAGTGACAGGGCCGCACTATCGAAGGGTCAGTCAGTCACACAGTGACAGGGCCGCACTATCGCGGGGTCAGTCAGTCACACAGTGACAGGGCCGCACTATCGAGGGGTCAGTCAGTCACACAGTGACAATGATCGAGGGGTCACAGTCACACGGTGACAGGGCTACACTATCGAGGGGTCAGTCAGTCACACAGTGACAAGGCCACAATATCGAGGGGTCAGTCAGTCACACAGTGACAGGGCCGCACTATCGAGGGGTCAGTCAGTCACACAGTGTCAAGGCCACAATATCAAGGGGTCAGTCAGTCACACAGTGACAAGGCCACAATATCAAGGGGTCAGTCAGTCACACAGTGATAGGGCCACACGATCGAGGGGTCAGTCAGCCACACAGTGACAAGGCCACAATATCGAGGGGTCAGTCAGTCACACAGTGACAGGGCCGCACTATCGCGGGGTCAGTCAGTCACACAGTGACAGGGCCGCACTATCGAGGGGTCAGTCAGTCATTCAGTGACAAGGCCACAATATCGAGGGGTCAGTCAGTCACACAGTGACAGGGCCGCACTATCGAGTGGTCAGTCAGTCACACAGTGACAGGGCCGCACTATCGAAGGGTCAGTCAGTCACACAGTGACAGGGCCGCACTATCGCGGGGTCAGTCAGTCACACAGTGACAGGGCCGCACTATCGAGGGGTCAGTCCGTCACACAGTGACAGGGCCACACTATCGAGGCGTCAGTCAGTCACACAGTGACATGGCTGCACTATCGAGGGGTCAGTCAGTCACACAGTGACAGGGTTGCACTATCGAGTGGTCAGTCCGTCACACATTGACACTGCCGCACTATCGAGGGGTCAGTCTGCCACACAGTGACAGGGCTGCACTATCGAGGGGTCAGTCAGTCACACAGTGATAGGGCCACACGATCGAGGGGTCAGTCAGCCACACAGTGACAAGGCCACAATATCGAGGGGTCAGTCAGTCACACTGTGACAGGGCCGCACTATCGCGGGGTCAGTCAGTCACACAGTGACAGGGCCGCACTATCGAGGGGTCAGTCAGTCACACAGTGACAAGGCCACAATATCGAGGGGTCAGTCAGTCACACAGTGACAGGGCCGCACTATCGAGTGGTCAGTCATTCACACAGTGACAGGGCCGCACTATCGAGGGGTCAGTCAGTCACACAGTGACAGGGCCGCACTATCGCGGGGTCAGTCAGTCACACAGTGACAGGGCCGCACTATCGAGGGGTCAGTCAGTCACACAGTGACAGGGCCGCACTATCGAGGGGTCAGTCAGTCACACGGTGACAGGGCCGCACTATCGAGGGGTCAGTCAGTCACACGGTGACAGGGCCGCACTATCGAGGTGTCAGTCAGTCACACAGTGACAGGGCCGCACTATCGAGGGGTCAGACAGTCACACAATGACAGGGCCGCACTATCGAGGGGTCAGTCAGTCACAGTGTCAGGACCGCACTATCGAGGGGTCAGTCCTTCACAGTGTCAGGACCGCACTATCGAGGGTCGGTCACACAGTGACAGGGCCGCACTATCGAGGGGTCAGTCACACAGTGACAGGGCCGCACTATCGAGAGGTCAGGCAGTCACACAGTGACAGGGCCGCACTATCGAGGGGTCAGTCAGTCACACAGTGACACGGCCGCACTATCGAGGGGTCAGTCAGTCACACAGTGACAGGGCCGCACTATCGAGGGGTCAGTCACACAGTGACAGGGCCGCACTATCGAGGTGTCAGTCAGTCACACAGTGACACGGCCGCACTATCGAGGGGTCAGTAACTCAGTGACAGGGCTGCACTATCGAGGGGTCAGTCAGTCACACAGTGACAGGGTCGCACTATCGAGGGGTCAGTCCGTCACACAGTGACAGGGCCACACTATCGAGGGGTCAGTCAGTCACACAGTGACAGGGCTGCACTATCGAGGGGTCAGTCAGTCACACAGTGACAGGGTTGCACTATCGAGTGGTCAGTCCGTCACACATTGACACGGCCGCACTATCGAGGGGTCAGTCTGTCACACAGTGACAGGGCCGCACTATCGAGGGGTCAGTCAGTCACACAGTGACAGGGCCGCACTGAGGGTTCAGTCAGTTACACAGTGACAGGGCTGCACTATCGAGGGGTCAGTCAGCCACATGGTGACGGTGCCACACTATCAAGGGGTCAGTCAGTCACACAGTGACACGGCCACACTATCAAGGGGTCAGTCAGTCACACAGTGACAGGGCCGCACTATCAAGGGGTCAGTCAGTCACACAGTGATAGGGCCGCGCTATCGAGGGCTCAGTCAGTCACAGTGTCAGGGCCGCACTATCGAGGGTTCAGTCAGTCACAGTGTCAGGACCGCACTATCGAGGGTCGGTCACACAGTGACAGGGCCGCACTATCGAGGGGTCAGTCACACAGTGACAGGGCCGCACTATCGAGAGGTCAGGCAGTCACACAGTGACAGGGCCGCACTATCGAGGGGTCAGTCAGTCACACAGTGACACGGCCGCACTATGGAGTGGTCAGTGACACAGTGACAAGGCCGCACTATCAAGGGGTCAGTCAGTCACACAGTGACAGGGCCGCACTATCGAGGGGTCAGTCACACAATGACAGGGCCGCACTATGGAGTGGTCAGTGACACAGTGACAGGGCCGCACTATCGAGGGGTCAGTCAGTCACACAGTGACACGGCCGCACTATCGAGGGGTCAGTCAGTCACACAGTGACAGGGCCGCACTATCGAGGGGTCAGTCACACAGTGACAGGGCCGCACTATCGAGGTGTCAGTCAGTCACACAGTGACACGGCCGCACTATCGAGGGGTCAGTAACTCAGTGACAGGGCTGCACTATCGAGGGGTCAGTCAGTCACACAGTGACAGGGTCGCACTATCGAGGGGTCAGTCAGTCACACAGTGATAGGGCCACACGATCGAGGGGTCAGTCAGCCACACAGTGACAAGGCCACAATATCGAGGGGTCAGTCAGTCACACTGTGACAGGGCCGCACTATCGCGGGGTCAGTCAGTCACACAGTGACAGGGCCGCACTATCGAGGGGTCAGTCAGTCACACAGTGACAAGGCCACAATATCGAGGGGTCAGTCAGTCACACAGTGACAGGGCCGCACTATCGAGTGGTCAGTCAGTCACACAGTGACAGGGCCGCACTATCGAGGGGTCAGTCAGTCACACAGTGACAGGGCCGCACTATCGCGGGGTCAGTCAGTCACACAGTGACAGGGCCGCACTATCGAGGGGTCAGTCAGTCACACAGTGACAGGGCCGCACTATCGAGGGGTCAGTCAGTCACACGGTGACAGGGCCGCACTATCGAGGGGTCAGTCAGTCACACGGTGACAGGGCCGCACTATCGAGGTGTCAGTCAGTCACACGATGACAGGGCCGCACTATCGAGGGGTCAGACAGTCACACAATGACAGGGCCGCTCTATCGAGGGGTCAGTCAGTCACAGTGTCAGGACCGCACTATCGAGGGGTCAGTCCGTCACAGTGTCAGGACCGCACTATCGAGGGTCGGTCACACAGTGACAGGTGGGCACTATCGAGGGGTCAGTCACACAGTGACAGGGCCGCACTATCGAGAGGTCAGGCAGTCACACAGTGACAGGGCCGCACTATCGAGGGGTCAGTCAGTCACACAGTGACACGGCCGCACTATCGAGGGGTCAGTCAGTCACACAGTGACAGGGCCGCACTATCGAGGGGTCAGTCACACAGTGACAGGGCCGCACTATCGAGGTGTTAGTCAGTCACACAGTGACACGGCCGCACTATCGAGGGGTCAGTAACTCAGTGACAGGGCTGCACTATCGAGGGGTCAGTCAGTCACACAGTGACAGGGTCGCACTATCGAGGGGTCAGTCCGTCACACAGTGACAGGGCCACACTATCGAGGGGTCAGTCAGTCACACAGTGACAGGGCCGCACTATCGAGGGGTCAGTCACACAGTGACAGGGCCGCACTATCGAGGTGTCAGTCAGTCACACAGTGACACGGCCGCACTATCGAGGGGTCAGTAACTCAGTGACAGGGCTGCACTATCGAGGGGTCAGTCAGTCACAGTGTCAGGACCGCACTATCGAGGGGTCAGTCCGTCACAGTGTCAGGACCGCACTATCGAGGGTCGGTCACACAGTGACAGGGCCGCACTATCGAGGGGTCAGTCACACAGTGACAGGGCCGCACTATCGAGAGGTCAGGCAGTCACACAGTGACAGGGCCGCACTATCGAGGGGTCAGTCAGTCACACAGTGACACGGCCGCACTATCGAGGGGTCAGTCAGTCACACAGTGACAGGGCCGCACTATCGAGGGGTCAGTCACACAGTGACAGGGCCGCATATCGAGGTGTCAGTCAGTCACACAGTGACACGGCCGCACTATCGAGGGGTCAGTAACTCAGTGACAGGGCTGCACTATCGAGGGGTCAGTCAGTCACACAGTGACAGGGTCGCACTATCGAGGGGTCAGTCCGTCACACAGTGACAGGGCCACACTATCGAGGGGTCAGTCAGTCACACAGTGACAGGGCTGCACTATCGAGGGGTCAGTCAGTCACACAGTGACAGGGTTGCACTATCGAGTGGTCAGTCCGTCACACATTGACACGGCCGCACTATCGAGGGGTCAGACTGTCACACAGTGACAGGGCCGCACTATCGAGGGGTCAGTCAGTCACACAGTGACAGGGCCGCACTGAGGGTTCAGTCAGTTACACAGTGACAGGGCTGCACTATCGAGGGGTCAGTCAGCCACATGGTGACGGTGCCACACTATCAAGGGGTCAGTCAGTCACACAGTGACACGGCCACACTATCAAGGGGTCAGTCAGTCACACAGTGACAGGGCCGCACTATCAAGGGGTCAGTCAGTCACACAGTGATAGGGCCGCGCTATCGAGGGCTCAGTCAGTCACAGTGTCAGGGCCGCACTATCGAGGGGTCAGTCAGTCACAGTGTCAGGACCGCACTATCGAGGGTCGGTCACACAGTGACAGGGCCGCACTATCGAGGGGTCAGTCACACAGTGACAGGGCCGCACTATCGAGAGGTCAGGCAGTCACACAGTGACAGGGCCGCACTATCGAGGGGTCAGTCAGTCACACAGTGACACGGCCGCACTATCGAGGGGTCAGTCAGTCACACAGTGACACGGCCACACTATGGAGTGGTCAGTGACACAGTGACAAGGCCGCACTATCAAGGGGTCAGTCAGTCACACAGTGACAGGGCCGCACTATCGAGGGGTCAGTCACACAATGACAGGGCCGCACTATCGAGTGGTCAGTGACACAGTGACAGGGCCGCACTATCGAGGGGTCAGTCAGTCACACAGTGACACGGCCGCACTATCGAGGGGTCAGTCAGTCACACAGTGACAGGGCCGCACTATCGAGGGGTCAGTCACACAGTGACAGGGCCGCACTATCGAGGTGTCAGTCAGTCACACAGTGACACGGCCGCACTATCGAGGGGTCAGTAACTCAGTGACAGGGCTGCACTATCGAGGGGTCAGTCAGTCACACAGTGACAGGGTCGCACTATCGAGCGGTCAGTCCGTCACACAGTGACAGGGCCACACTATCGAGGCGTCAGTCAGTCACACAGTGACAGGGCTGCACTATCGAGGGGTCAATCAGTCACACAGTGACAGGGTTGCACTATCGAGTGGTCAGTCCGTCACACATTGACACGGCCGCACTATCGAGGGGTCAGTCTGCCACACAGTGACAGGGCCGCACTATCGAGGGGTCAGTCAGTCACACAGTGATAGGGCCACACGATCGAGGGGTCAGTCAGCCACACAGTGACAAGGCCACAATATCGAGGGGTCAGTCAGTCACACTGTGACAGGGCCGCACTATCGCGGGGTCAGTCAGTCACACAGTGACAGGGCCGCACTATCGAGGGGTCAGTCAGTCACACAGTGACAAGGCCACAATATCGAGGGGTCAGTCAGTCACACAGTGACAGGGCCGCACTATCGAGTGGTCAGTCAGTCACACAGTGACAGGGCCGCACTATCGAGGGGTCAGTCAGTCACACAGTGACAGGGCCGCACTATCGCGGGGTCAGTCAGTCACACAGTGACAGGGCCGCACTATCGAGGGGTCAGTCAGTCACACAGTGACAGGGCCGCACTATCGAGGGGTCAGTCAGTCACACGGTGACAGGGCCGCACTATCGAGGGGTCAGTCAGTCACACGGTGACAGGGCCGCACTATCGAGGTGTCAGTCAGTCACACGGTGACAGGGCCGCACTATCGAGGGGTCAGACAGTCACACAATGACAGGGCCGCACTATCGAGGGGTCAGTCAGTCACAGTGTCAGGACCGCACTATCGAGGGGTCAGTCCGTCACAGTGTCAGGACCGCACTATCGAGGGTCGGTCACACAGTGACAGGGCCGCACTATCGAGGGGTCAGTCACACAGTGACAGGGCCGCACTATCGAGAGGTCAGGCAGTCACACAGTGACAGGGCCGCACTATCGAGGGGTCAGTCAGTCACACAGTGACACGGCCGCACTATCGAGGGGTCAGTCAGTCACACAGTGACAGGGCCGCACTATCGAGGGGTCAGTCACACAGTGACAGGGCCGCACTATCGAGGTGTCAGTCAGTCACACAGTGACACGGCCGCACTATCGAGGGGTCAGTAACTCAGTGACAGGGCTGCACTATCGAGGGGTCAGTCAGTCACACAGTGACAGGGTCGCACTATCGAGGGGTCAGTCCGTCACACAGTGACAGGGCCACACTATCGAGGGGTCAGTCAGTCACACAGTGACAGGGCTGCACTATCGAGGGGTCAGTCAGTCACACAGTGACAGGGTTGCACTATCGAGTGGTCAGTCCGTCACACATTGACACGGCCGCACTATCGAGGTGTCAGTCTGTCACACAGTGACAGGGCCGCAGTATCGAGGGGTCAGTCAGGCACACAGTGACAGGTCCGCACTATTGAGGGGTCAGTCAGTCACACAGTGACAGGGCCGCAGTATCGAGGGGTCAGTCAGTCACACAGTGACAAGGCCGCAGTATCGAGGGCTCAATCAGTTAAACAGTGACAAGGCCGCACTATCGAGGGGTCAGTCAGTCACACAGTGACAGGGCCACACGATCGAGGGGTCAGTCAGTCACACAGTGACACGGCCACACTATCAAGGGGGTCGGTCAGTCACACAGTGACAGGGCCGCAGTATCGAGGGCTCAGTCAGTCACACAGTGACAGGGCCGCAGTATCGAGGGGTCAGTCAGTCACACAGTGACAGGTCCGCACTATCGAGGGGTCAGTCAGTCACACAGTGACAGTGCCGCAGTATCGAGGGGTCAGTCAGTCACACAGTGACAGGGCCGCACTATCGAGGGGTCAGTCAGTCACACAGTGACAATTATCGAGGGGTCACAGTCACACGGTGACAGGGCCACACTATCGAGGGGTCAGTCAGTCACACAGTGACAAGGCCACAATATCGAGGGGTCAGTCAGTCACACAGTGACAGGGCCGCACTATCGAGGGGTCAGTCAGTCACACAGTGACAAGGCCACAATATCAAGGGGTCAGTCAGTCACACAGTGACAAGGCCACAATATCAAGGGGTCAGTCAGTCACACAGTGATAGGGCCACACGATCGAGGGGTCAGTCAGCCACACAGTGACAAGGCCACAATATCGAGGGGTCAGTCAGTCACACAGTGACAGGGCCGCACTATCGCGGGGTCAGTCAGTCACACAGTGACAGGGCCGCACTATCGAGGGGTCAGTCAGTCATTCAGTGACAAGGCCACAATATCGAGGGGTCAGTCAGTCACACAGTGACAGGGCCGCACTATCGAGTGGTCAGTCAGTCACACAGTGACAGGGCCGCACTATCGAAGGGTCAGTCAGTCACACAGTGACAGGGCCGCACTATCGCGGGGTCAGTCAGTCACACAGTGACAGGGCCGCACTATCGAGGGGTCAGTCAGTCACACAGTGACAATGATCGAGGGGTCACAGTCACACGGTGACAGGGCCACACTATCGAGGGGTCAGTCAGTCACACAGTGACAAGGCCACAATATCGAGGGGTCAGTCAGTCACACAGTGACAGGGCCGCACTATCGAGGGGTCAGTCAGTCACACAGTGTCAAGGCCACAATATCAAGGGGTCAGTCAGTCACACAGTGACAAGGCCACAATATCAAGGGGTCAGTCAGTCACACAGTGATAGGGCCACACGATCGAGGGGTCAGTCAGCCACACAGTGACAAGGCCACAATATCGAGGGGTCAGTCAGTCACACAGTGACAGGGCCGCACTATCGCGGGGTCAGTCAGTCACACAGTGACAGGGCCGCACTATCGAGGGGTCAGTCAGTCATTCAGTGACAAGGCCACAATATCGAGGGGTCAGTCAGTCACACAGTGACAGGGCCGCACTATCGAGTGGTCAGTCAGTCACACAGTGACAGGGCCGCACTATCGAAGGGTCAGTCAGTCACACAGTGACAGGGCCGCACTATCGCGGGGTCAGTCAGTCACACAGTGACAGGGCCGCACTATCGAGGGGTCAGTCCGTCACACAGTGACAGGGCCACACTATCGAGGCGTCAGTCAGTCACACAGTGACAGGGCTGCACTATCGAGGGGTCAGTCAGTCACACAGTGACAGGGTTGCACTATCGAGTGGTCAGTCCGTCACACATTGACACGGCCGCACTATCGAGGGGTCAGTCTGCCACACAGTGACAGGGCCGCACTATCGAGGGGTCAGTCAGTCACACAGTGATAGGGCCACACGATCGAGGGGTCAGTCAGCCACACAGTGACAAGGCCACAATATCGAGGGGTCAGTCAGTCACACTGTGACAGGGCCGCACTATCGCGGGGTCAGTCAGTCACACAGTGACAGGGCCGCACTATCGAGGGGTCAGTCAGTCACACAGTGACAAGGCCACAATATCGAGGGGTCAGTCAGTCACACAGTGACAGGGCCGCACTATCGAGTGGTCAGTCAGTCACACAGTGACAGGGCCGCTCTATCGAGGGGTCAGTCAGTCACACAGTGACAGGGCCGCACTATCGCGGGGTCAGTCAGTCACACAGTGACAGGGACGCACTATCGAGGGGTCAGTCAGTCACACAGTGACAGGGCCGCACTATCGAGGGGTCAGTCAGTCACACGGTGACAGGGCCGCACTATCGAGGGGTCAGTCAGTCACACGGTGACAGGGCCGCACTATCGAGGTGTCAGTCAGTCACACGGTGACAGGGCCGCACTATCGAGGGGTCAGACAGTCACACAATGACAGGGCCGCACTATCGAGGGGTCAGTCAGTCACAGTGTCAGGACCGCACTATCGAGGGGTCAGTCCGTCACAGTGTCAGGACCGCACTATCGAGGGTCGGTCACACAGTGACAGGGCCGCACTATCGAGGGGTCAGTCACACAGTGACAGGGCCGCACTATCGAGAGGTCAGGCAGTCACACAGTGACAGGGCCGCACTATCGAGGGGTCAGTCAGTCACACAGTGACACGGCCGCACTATCGAGGGGTCAGTCAGTCACACAGTGACAGGGCCGCACTATCGAGGGGTCAGTCACACAGTGACAGGGCCGCACTATCGAGGTGTCAGTCAGTCACACAGTGACACGGCCGCACTATCGAGGGGTCAGTAACTCAGTGACAGGGCTGCACTATCGAGGGGTCAGTCAGTCACACAGTGACAGGGTCGCACTATCGAAGGGTCAGTCCGTCACACAGTGACAGGGCCACACTATCGAGGGGTCAGTCAGTCACACAGTGACAGGGCTGCACTATCGAGGGGTCAGTCAGTCACACAGTGACAGGGTTGCACTATCGAGTGGTCAGTCCATCACACATTGACACGGCCGCACTATCGAGGGGTCAGTCTGTCACACAGTGACAGGGCCGCACTATCGAGGGGTCAGTCAGTCACACAGTGACAGGGCCGCACTGAGGGTTCAGTCAGTTACACAGTGACAGGGCTGCACTATCGAGGGGTCAGTCAGCCACATGGTGACGGTGCCACACTATCAAGGGGTCAGTCAGTCACACAGTGACACGGCCACACTGTCAAGGGGTCAGTCAGTCACACAGTGACAGGGCCGCACTATCAAGGGGTCAGTCAGTCACACAGTGATAGGGCCGCGCTATCGAGGGCTCAGTCAGTCACACAGTGACAGGGCCGCAGTATCGAGGGGTCAGTCAGGCACACAGTGACAGGGCCGCTTATTCGAGGGCTCAGTCAGTCACACAGTGACAGGGCCGCAGTATCGAGGGGTCAGTCAGGCACACAGTGACAGGGCCGCAGTATCGAGGGGTCAGTCAGGCACACAGTGACAGGTCCGCACTATTGAGGGGTCAGTCAGTCACACAGTGACAGGGCCGCAGTATCGAGGGGTCAGTCAGTCACACAGTGACAAGGCCGCAGTATCGAGGGCTCAATCAGTTAAACAGTGACAAGGCCGCACTATCGAGGGGTCAGTCAGTCACACAGTGACAGGGCCACACGATCGAGGGGTCAGTCAGTCACACAGTGACACGGCCACACTATCAAGGGGGTCGGTCAGTCACACAGTGACAGGGCCGCAGTATCGAGGGCTCAGTCAGTCACACAGTGACAGGGCCGCAGTATCGAGGGGTCAGTCAGTCACACAGTGACAGGTCCGCACTATCGAGGGGTCAGTCAGTCACACAGTGACAGTGCCGCAGTATCGAGGGGTCAGTCAGTCACACAGTGACAGGGCCGCACTATCGAGGGGTCAGTCAGTCACACAGTGACAATGATCGAGGGGTCACAGTCACACGGTGACAGGGCCACACTATCGAGGGGTCAGTCAGTCACACAGTGACAAGGCCACAATATCGAGGGGTCAGTCAGTCACACAGTGACAGGGCCGCACTATCGAGGGGTCAGTCAGTCACACAGTGACAAGGCCACAATATCAAGGGGTCAGTCAGTCACACAGTGACAAGGCCACAATATCAAGGGGTCAGTCAGTCACACAGTGATAGGGCCACACGATCGAGGGGTCAGTCAGCCACACAGTGACAAGGCCACAATATCGAGGGGTCAGTCAGTCACACAGTGACAGGGCCGCACTATCGCGGGGTCAGTCAGTCACACAGTGACAGGGCCGCACTATCGAGGGGTCAGTCAGTCATTCAGTGACAAGGCCACAATATCGAGGGGTCAGTCAGTCACACAGTGACAGGGCCGCACTATCGAGTGGTCAGTCAGTCACACAGTGACAGGGCCGCACTATCGAAGGGTCAGTCAGTCACACAGTGACAGGGCCGCACTATCGCGAGGTCAGTCAGTCACACAGTGACAGGGCCGCACTATCGAGGGGTCAGTCAGTCACACAGTGACAATGATCGAGGGGTCACAGTCACACGGTGACAGGGCCACACTATCGAGGGGTCAGTCAGTCACACAGTGACAAGGCCACAATATCGAGGGGTCAGTCAGTCACACAGTGACAGGGCCGCACTATCGAGGGGTCAGTCAGTCACACAGTGTCAAGGCCACAATATCAAGGGGTCAGTCAGTCACACAGTGACAAGGCCACAATATCAAGGGGTCAGTCAGTCACACAGTGATAGGGCCACACGATCGAGGGGTCAGTCAGCCACACAGTGACAAGGCCACAATATCGAGGGGTCAGTCAGTCACACAGTGACAGGGCCGCACTATCGCGGGGTCAGTCAGTCACACAGTGACAGGGCCGCACTATCGAGGGGTCAGTCAGTCATTCAGTGACAAGGCCACAATATCGAGGGGTCAGTCAGTCACACAGTGACAGGGCCGCACTATCGAGTGGTCAGTCAGTCACACAGTGACAGGGCCGCACTATCGAAGGGTCAGTCAGTCACACAGTGACAGGGCCGCACTATCGCGGGGTCAGTCAGTCACACAGTGACAGGGCCGCACTATCGAGGGGTCAGTCAGTCACACAGTGACAATGATCGAGGGGTCACAGTCACACGGTGACAGGGCCACACTATCGAGGGGTCAGTCAGTCACACAGTGACAAGGCCACAATATCGAGGGGTCAGTCAGTCACACAGTGACAGGGCCGCACTATCGAGGGGTCAGTCAGTCACACAGTGTCAAGGCCACAATATCAAGGGGTCAGTCAGTCACACAGTGACAAGGCCACAATATCAAGGGGTCAGTCAGTCACACAGTGATAGGGCCACACGATCGAGGGGTCAGTCAGCCACACAGTGATAAGGCCACAATATCGAGGGGTCGGTCAGTCACACAGTGACAGGGCCGCACTATCGAGGGGTCAGTCAGTCATTCAGTGACAAGGCCACAATATCGAGGGGTCAGTCAGTCACACAGTGACAGGGCCGCACTATCGAGTGGTCAGTCAGTCACACAGTGACAGGGCCGCACTATCGAAGGGTCAGTCAGTCACACAGTGACAGGGCCGCACTATCGCGGGGTCAGTCAGTCACACAGTGACAGGGCCGCACTATCGAGGGGTCAGTCAGTCACACAGTGACAGGGCCGCACTACCGAGGGGTCAGTCAGTCGCACGGTGACAGGGCCGCACTATCGAGGGGTCAGTCAGTCACACGGTGACAGGGCCGCACTATCGAGGGGTCAGTCAGTCACACAATGACAGGGCCGCACTATCGAGGGGTCAGTCTTTCACAGTGTCAGGGCCGCACTATCGAGGGGTCAGTCAGTCACAGTGTCAGGACCGCACTATCGAGGGTCGGTCACACAGTGACAGGGCCGCACTATCGAGGGGTCAGTCACACAGTGACCGGGCCGCACTATCGAGAGGTCAGGCAGTCACACAGTGACAGGGCCGCACTATCGAGGGGTCAGTCAGTCACACAGTGACACGGCCGCACTATCAAGGGGTCACTCAGTCACACAGTGACACGGCCACACTATCGAGGGGTCAGTCAGTCACACAGTGACAAGGCCGCACTATCAAGGGGTCAGTCAGTCACACAGTGACAGGGCCGCACTATCGAGGGGTCAGTCACACAATGACAGGGCCGCACTATGGAGTGGTCAGTGACACAGTGACAGGGCCGCACTATCGAGGGGTCAGTCAGTCACACAGTGACACGGCCGCACTATCGAGGGGTCAGTCAGTCACACAGTGACAGGGCCGCACTATCGAGGGGTCAGTCACACAGTGACAGGGCCGCACTATCGAGGTGTCAGTCAGTCACACAGTGACACGGCCGCACTATCGAGGGGTCAGTAACTCAGTGACAGGGCTGCACTATCGAGGGGTCAGTCAGTCACACAGTGACAGGGTCGCACTATCGAGGGGTCAGTCCGTCACACAGTGACAGGGCTGCACTATCGAGGGGTCAGTCAGTCACACAGTGACAGGGTTGCACTATCGAGTGGTCAGTCCGTCACACATTGACACGGCCGCACTATCGAGGGGTCAGTCTGCCACACAGTGACAGGGCCGCACTATCGAGGGGTCAGTCAGTCACACAGTGATAGGGCCACACGATCGAGGGGTCAGTCAGCCACACAGTGACAAGGCCACAATATCGAGGGGTCAGTCAGTCACACTGTGACAGGGCCGCACTATCGCGGGGTCAGTCAGTCACACAGTGACAGGGCCGCACTATCGAGGGGTCAGTCAGTCACACAGTGACAAGGCCACAATATCGAGGGGTCAGTCAGTCACACAGTGACAGGGCCGCACTATCGAGTGGTCAGTCAGTCACACAGTGACAGGGCCGCACTATCGAGGGGTCAGTCAGTCACACAGTGACAGGGCCGCACTATCGCGGGGTCAGTCAGTCACACAGTGACAGGGCCGCACTATCGAGGGGTCAGTCAGTCACACAGTGACAGGGCCGCACTATCGAGGGGTCAGTCAGTCACACGGTGACAGGGCCGCACTATCGAGGGGTCAGTCAGTCACACGGTGACAGGGCCGCACTATCGAGGTGTCAGTCAGTCACACGGTGACAGGGCCGCACTATCGAGGGGTCAGACAGTCACACAATGACAGGGCCGCACTATCGAGGGGTCAGTCAGTCACAGTGTCAGGACCGCACTATCGAGGGGTCAGTCCGTCACAGTGTCAGGACCGCACTATCGAGGGTCGGTCACACAGTGACAGGGCCGCACTATCGAGGGGTCAGTCACACAGTGACAGGGCCGCACTATCGAGAGGTCAGGCAGTCACACAGTGACAGGGCCGCACTATCGAGGGGTCAGTCAGTCACACAGTGACACGGCTGCACTATCGAGGGGTCAGTAACTCAGTGACAGGGCTGCACTATCGAGGGGTCAGTCAGTCACACAGTGACAGGGTCGCACTATCGAGGGGTCAGTCCGTCACACAGTGACAGGGCTGCACTATCGAGGGGTCAGTCAGTCACACAGTGACAGGGTTGCACTATCGAGTGGTCAGTCCGTCACACATTGACACGGCCGCACTATCGAGGGGTCAGTCTGCCACACAGTGACAGGGCCGCACTATCGAGGGGTCAGTCAGTCACACAGTGATAGGGCCACACGATCGAGGGGTCAGTCAGCCACACAGTGACAAGGCCACAATATCGAGGGGTCAGTCAGTCACACTGTGACAGGGCCGCACTATCGCGGGGTCAGTCAGTCACACAGTGACAGGGCCGCACTATCGAGGGGTCAGTCAGTCACACAGTGACAAGGCCACAATATCGAGGGGTCAGTCAGTCACACAGTGACAGGGCCGCACTATCGAGTGGTCAGTCAGTCACACAGTGACAGGGCCGCACTATCGAGGGGTCAGTCAGTCACACAGTGACAGGGCCGCACTATCGCGGGGTCAGTCAGTCACACAGTGACAGGGCCGCACTATCGAGGGGTCAGTCAGTCACACAGTGACAGGGCCGCACTATCGAGGGGTCAGTCAGTCACACGGTGACAGGGCCGCACTATCGAGGGGTCAGTCAGTCACACGGTGACAGGGCCGCACTATCGAGGTGTCAGTCAGTCACACGGTGACAGGGCCGCACTATCGAGGGGTCAGACAGTCACACAATGACAGGGCCGCACTATCGAGGGGTCAGTCAGTCACAGTGTCAGGACCGCACTATCGAGGGGTCAGTCCGTCACAGTGTCAGGACCGCACTATCGAGGGTCGGTCACACAGTGACAGGGCCGCACTATCGAGGGGTCAGTCACACAGTGACAGGGCCGCACTATCGAGAGGTCAGGCAGTCACACAGTGACAGGGCCGCACTATCGAGGGGTCAGTCAGTCACACAGTGACACGGCTGCACTATCGAGGGGTCAGTCAGTCACACAGTGACACGGCCACACTATCGAGGGGTCAGTCAGTCACACAGTGACAAGGCCGCACTATCAAGGGGTCAGTCAGTCACACAGTGACAGGGCCGCACTATCGAGGGGTCAGTCACACAATGACAGGGCCGCACTATGGAGGGGTCAGTCACACAGTGACAGGGCCGCACTATCGAGGGGTCAGTCAGTCACACAGTGACACGGCCGCACTATCGAGGGGTCAGTCAGTCACACAGTGACAGGGCCGCACTATCGAGGGGTCAGTCACACAGTGACAGGGCCGCACTATCGAGGTGTCAGTCAGTCACACAGTGACACGGCCGCACTATCGAGGGGTCAGTAACTCAGTGACAGGGCTGCACTATCGAGGGGTCAGTCAGTCACACAGTGACAGGGTCGCACTATCGAGGGGTCAGTCCGTCACACAGTGACAGGGCCACACTATCGAGGGGTCAGTCAGTCACACAGTGACAGGGCTGCACTATCGAGGGGTCAGTCAGTCACACAGTGACAGGGTTGCACTATCGAGTGGTCAGTCCGTCACACATTGACACGGCCGCACTATCGAGGGGTCAGTCTGCCACACAGTGACAGGGCCGCACTATCGAGGGGTCAGTCAGTCACACAGTGATAGGGCCACACGATCGAGGGGTCAGTCAGCCACACAGTGACAAGGCCACAATATCGAGGGGTCAGTCAGTCACACTGTGACAGGGCCGCACTATCGCGGGGTCAGTCAGTCACACAGTGACAGGGCCGCACTATCGAGGGGTCAGTCAGTCACACAGTGACAAGGCCACAATATCGAGGGGTCAGTCAGTCACACAGTGACAGGGCCGCACTATCGAGTGGTCAGTCAGTCACACAGTGACAGGGCCGCACTATCGAGGGGTCAGTCAGTCACACAGTGACAGGGCCGCACTATCGCGGGGTCAGTCAGTCACACAGTGACAGGGCCGCACTATCGAGGGGTCAGTCAGTCACACAGTGACAGGGCCGCACTATCGAGGGGTCAGTCAGTCACACGGTGACAGGGCCGCACTATCGAGGGGTCAGTCAGTCACACGGTGACAGGGCCGCACTATCGAGGTGTCAGTCAGTCACACGGTGACAGGGCCGCACTATCGAGGGGTCAGACAGTCACACAATGACAGGGCCGCACTATCGAGGGGTCAGTCAGTCACAGTGTCAGGACCGCACTATCGAGGGGTCAGTCCGTCACAGTGTCAGGACCGCACTATCGAGGGTCGGTCACACAGTGACAGGGCCGCACTATCGAGGGGTCAGTCACACAGTGACAGGGCCGCACTATCGAGAGGTCAGGCAGTCACACAGTGACAGGGCCGCACTATCGAGGGGTCAGTCAGTCACACAGTGACACGGCTGCACTATCGAGGGGTCAGTCAGTCACACAGTGACACGGCCACACTATCGAGGGGTCAGTCAGTCACACAGTGACAAGGCCGCACTATCAAGGGGTCAGTCAGTCACACAGTGACAGGGCCGCACTATCGAGGGGTCAGTCACACAATGACAGGGCCGCACTATGGAGGGGTCAGTCACACAGTGACAGGGCCGCACTATCGAGGGGTCAGTCAGTCACACAGTGACACGGCCGCACTATCGAGGGGTCAGTCAGTCACACAGTGACAGGGCCGCACTATCGAGGGGTCAGTCACACAGTGACAGGGCCGCACTATCGAGGTGTCAGTCAGTCACACAGTGACACGGCCGCACTATCGAGGGGTCAGTAACTCAGTGACAGGGCTGCACTATCGAGGGGTCAGTCAGTCACACAGTGACAGGGTCGCACTATCGAGGGGTCAGTCCGTCACACAGTGACAGGGCCACACTATCGAGGGGTCAGTCAGTCACACAGTGACAGGGCTGCACTATCGAGGGGTCAGTCAGTCACACAGTGACAGGGTTGCACTATCGAGTGGTCAGTCCGTCACACATTGACACGGCCGCACTATCGAGGGGTCAGTCTGTCACACAGTGACAGGGCCGCACTATCGAGGGGTCAGTCAGTCACACAGTGACAGGGCCGCACTGAGGGTTCAGTCAGTTACACAGTGACAGGGCTGCACTATCGAGGGGTCAGTCAGCCACATGGTGACGGTGCCACACTATCAAGGGGTCAGTCAGTCACACAGTGACACGGCCACACTATCAAGGGGTCAGTCAGTCACACAGTGACAGGGCCGCACTATCAAGGGGTCAGTCAGTCACACAGTGATAGGGCCGCGCTATCGAGGGGTCAGTCAGTCACACAGTGACAGGGCCGCACTATCGAGGGGTCAGTCAGGCACACAGTGACAGGGCCGCACTATCGGGGGGGTCAGTCACACTGTGACAGGGCCGCACTATCGAGGGGTCGGTCACACAGTGACAGGGCCGCACTATCGAGGGGTCAGTCACACAGTGACAGGGCCGCACTATCGAGGGGTCAGTCACACAGTGACAGTGCCGCACTATCGAGGGGTCGGTCACACAGTGACAGGGCCGCTCTATCGAGGGGTCAGTCACACAGTGACAGGGCCGCACTATGGGGGGGTCAGTCACACAGTGACAGGGCCGCACTATCGAGGGGTCGGTCACACAGTGACAGGGCCGCACTATCGAGGGGTCGGTCACACAGTGACAGGGCCGCACTATCGAGGGGTCAGTCACACAGTGACAGGGCCGCACTATTGAGTGGTCAGTCAGTCACACAGTGACAGGGCCGCACTATCGAGGGGTCTGTCAGTCACACAGTGACAGGGCCGCACTATCGAGGGGTCAGTCACACGGTGACAGGGCCGCACTATCGAGGGGTCAGTCACACGGTGACAGGGCCGCACTATCGAGTGGTCAGTCACACGGTGACAGGGCCGCACTATCGAGGGGTCAGTCACACGGTGACAGGGCCGCACTATCGAGGGGTCAGTCACACGGTGACAGGGCTGCACTATCGAGGAGTCAGTCAGTCACACAGTGACAGGGCCGCACTATCGAGGGGCAAGTCAGTTACACAGTGCCAGGGCCGCGCTATCGAGGGGTCAGTCACACAGTGACAAGGCCTCACTATCGAGGGATCAGTCTGTCACACAGTGACAGGGCCGCACTATCGAGAGGTCGGTCACACAGTGACAGGGCCGCACTATCGAGGGGTCAGTCACACCGTGACAGGGCTGCACTATCTGGGGGTCAGTCACACAGTGACAGGGCCGCACTATCGAGGGGTCAGTCACACAGTGACAGGTCCGCACTATCGAGGGGTCGGTCACACAGTGACAGGGCCGCGCTTTCGAGGGGTCAGTCACACAGTGACAGGGCCGCACTATCGAGGGGGTCAGTCACACAGTGACAGGGCCGCACTATCGAGGGGTCGGTCACACAGTGACAGGGCCGCACTATCGAGGGGTCAGTCACACAGTGACAGGGCCGCACTATCGAGGGGTCAGTCAGTCACACCGTGACAGGGCCGCACTATCGAGGGGTCTGTCACACAGTGACAGGGCCGCACTATCGGGGGGTCTGTCACACAGTGACAGGGCCGCACTATCGAGGGGTCGGTCACACAGTGACAGGGCCGCACTATCGAGGGGTCGGTCACACAGTGACAGGGCCGCACTATCGAGGGGTCAGTCACACAGTGACAGGGCCGCACTATCGGGGGGTCAGTCACACAGTGACAGGGCCGCACTATTGAGGGGTCGGTCACACAGTGACAGGGCCGCACTATCGATGGGTCAGTCACACAGTGACAGGGCCGCACTATCGAGGGGTCGGTCACACAGTGACAGGGCCGCACTATCGAGGGGTCGGTCACACAGTGACAGGGGCGCACTATCGAGGGGTCAGTCACACAGTGACAGGGCCGTACTTTCGAGGGGTTGGTTCGTAACAATCTGTCTTCTCCTGACCTCTGATTTGCTCCTCTGTGGTTTTATAGTTGGTGATTTCGGGATCATGCTGATTGAGGGGGGTCAAAGGCCCTGAAGTGCCTCCAGTGTGAGTTTAAATCTTCAATGATGCCCTTGAATCTCGAATCAAACTTGTGAGAGTGTAATGGGCAGGGGGTCTCCTGGGTAGAGAAGGGCTGGAAAACGGTCAGTGGTAGTGTCCTCGGCCTCGGTGACATTGAGGAGCTCCTTAAGCTTTGAGCTCTGAATCCCCAAATAATCTTTGGCAGTGATTTTTCTCCAGTGAAGTCACAGTTGCAAGCAGCGAGTTGGTTGTGTGTCTGCCTCGCAGCCCAGATTATAATAACATCACTCCTGTCTTCTCTCATCATCTGGGCTGCCATTCCCTGCACAGTAGTGAGGGAGTGCTGCACTGTCAGAGCTGCTATCTTTTGGATGAGACCTGAAGCCAAGGCCCCATCTTCTGTTTCAGTCAGATGTGAAAAATCCCAAGGCCTCTATTTTGAATTAGAGCTGGGACGTTTCCCCGTGTCCTGCAGCCAAATTTTATCTCTCTATCAGCAACACTAAAAAATCGTTATCTCATTGCTGTTTGTGGGAGCTTGCTGTGCACATATTGGCTGCTGTGTCTCCTACATTACAACAGTGACGACACTTTCAAAGCTCTTCATTGGCTGTGAAGCACTTGGGACGTCCTGAAGTCATGAAAGAAATGTCGATTATTTCTCTTGGTGGCTAGCGCCATCAGTGAGTGACTTTTGGGAGTTGGAGCTCCCGCAGTCTTTTCCCTCTTTCGGCCAGATCAATACAGGCTTAACACAACTTCCCCACTTTTCAATTCTATCCCTCTTGAAATAAAGCCTCGTGATTGGGTTTGCTTTTTTTTCAATGGTCCTTGCTAACCTGTGGCACAACTTTTAGTGATTGGTGGATTTGTACTCTGAGATCCCATTGTTCCTAGACCTGCACCTTCGGATTCATAAGTGACCTCCCTATTGTTCCCACCAAAAAGTACCACATCACATTTATCTGTGTTGAACTTTGTTTTCCAATTATTTGCCCATTCTGCAAGTTTATTAATGTCCTCTTGTAGTTTGTTGTAGTCCTCCTCAGTATTGACTATCCCCTCAATTTGGTGTCATCTGCAAATTTAGAATTTGTGTTTTTGATTCCAAAATCCAAATCGTTGATGTAAATTATGAACATCAGTGATCCCAGCATTGATCCCACCTTCTGCCACTCTGAATAACTACCCTTTACTCCCACTCTCTGTTTTCTGTCTTGAAGCCAACTAGCAATCCATTCTGCCACCTGTCCACTGACTCCGCAGTCTCTGACATTATTCATTAGTCTATTATCACTCAGCACAGGCTAAGAACTGAACCTGGGACTTTCTGTTCCACGTCAGGCATGCATTTTAAAATTTAAAACATTAACAATATGGTGAACATTCTATTATATCACAAAATCACTCTTCACTACTTTCCAACAACAGAAACAGTCATAACTAAAACATCAACTACAACATCGACAGCACCTCCATTCCACTATCTACAGCACCTCCATTCCACCATCTACAGCACCTCCATTCCACCATCTACAACACCTCCATTCCACCATCTACAACACCTCCATTCCACCATCTACAACACCTCCATTCCACCATCTACAGCACCTCCATTCCACCATCTACAACACCTCCATTCCACCATCTACAACACCTCCATTCCACCATCTACAACACCTCCATTCCACTATCTACAACACCTCCATTCCACCATCTACAACACCTCCATTCCACCATCTGCAACACCTCCATTCCACCATCTACAACACCTCCATTCCACCATCTACAGCACCTCCATTCCACCATCTACAACACCTCCATTCCACCATCTACAACACCTCCATTCCACCATCTGCAACACCTCCATTCCACCATCTACAACACCTCCATTCCACCATCTACAACACCTCCATTCCACCATCTACAACACCTCCATTCCACCATCTACAACACCTCCATTCCACCATCTACAACACCTCCATTCCACCATCTACAACACCTCCATTCCACCATCTACAACACCTCCATTCCACCATCTACAACACCTCCATTCCACCATCTACAGCACCTCCATTCCACCATCTACAACACCTCCATTCCACCATCTACAACACCTCCATTCCACCATCTACAACACCTCCATTCCACCATCTACAACACCTCCATTCCACCATCTACAACACCTCCATTCCACCATCCACAACACCTCCATTCCGCCATCTGCAACACATCCATTCCGCCATCTGCAACACATCCATTCCACCATCTACAACACATCCATTCCACCATCTACAACACCTCCATTCCACCATCCACAACACCTCCATTCCGCCATCTGCAACACATCCATTCCACCATCTACAACACCTCCATTCCACTATCTACAACACCTCCATTCCACCATCTACAACACCTCCATTCCACCATCCACAACACCTCCATTCCACCATCCACAACACCTCCATTCCGCCATCTGCAACACATCCATTCCACCATCTACAACACCTCCATTCCACCATCTACAACACCTCCATTCCACCATCCACAACACCTCCATTCCACCATCCACAACACCTCCATTCCGCCATCTGCAACACATCCATTCCACCATCTACAACACCTCCATTCCACTATCTACAACACCTCCATTCCACTATCTACAACACCTCCATTCCACTATCTACAACACCTCCATTCCACTATCTACAACACCTCCATTCCACTATCTACAACACCTCCATTCCACCATCTGCAGCACCTCCATTCCACCATCTACAACACCTCCATTCCACCATCTACAACACCTCCATTCCACCATCTGCAACACCTCCATTCCACTATCTACAACACCTCCATTCCACCATCCACAACACCTCCATTCCACCATCCGCAACACATCCATTCCACCATCTGCAACACCTCCATTCCACCATCCACAACACCTCCATTCCACCATCTGCAACACATCCATTCCACCATCTACAACACCTCCATTCCACCATCCACAACACCTCCATTCCACCATCTGCAACACCTCCATTCCACTATCTACAACACCTCCATTCCACTATCTACAACACCTCCATTCCACTATCTACCACACCTCCATTCCACCATCTGCAACACCTCCATTCCACCATCTACAACACCTCCATTCCACCATCCACAACACCTCCATTCCACTATCTACAACACCTCCATTCCACCATCCACAACACCTCCATTCCACCATCTGCAACACCTCCATTCCACCATCCACAACACCTCCATTCCACCATCTACAACACCTCCATTCCACCATCTGCAACACCTCCATTCCACCATCTACAACACCTCCATTCCACTATCTACAACACCTCCATTCCACCATCTACAACACCTCCATTCCACCATCTGCAACACCTCCATTCCACCACCTACAACACCTCCATTCCACTATCTACAACACCTCCATTCCACTATCTACAACACCTCCATTCCACCATCCACAACACCTCCATTCCACCATTCACAACACCTCCATTCCACCATCTACAACTCCACCATTCCACTATCTACAACACCTCCATTCCACCATCCACAACACCTCCATTCCACCATCTACAACACCACCATTCCACTATCTACAACACCTCCATTCCACTATCTACAACACCTCCATTCCACCATCTACAACACCTCCATTCCACTATCTACAACACCTCCATTCCACTATCTACAACACCTCCATTCCACCATCCACAACACCTCCATTCCACCATCTACAACACCTCCATTCCACTATCTACAACACCTCCATTCCACCATCTACAACACCTCCATTCCACCATCTACAACACCTCCATTCCACCATCTACAACACCTCCATTCCACTATCTACAACACCTCCATTCCACTATCTACAACACCTCCATTCCACCATCTACAACACCTCCGTTCCACTATCTACAACACCTCCATTCCACCATCTACAACACCTCCATTCCACCATCTACAACACCTCCATTCCACCATCTACAACACCTCCATTCCACTATCTACAACACCTCCATTCCACCATCTACAACACCTCCATTCCACTATCTACAACACCTCCATTCCACTATCTACAGCACCTCCATTCCACTATCTACAACACCTCCATTCCACTATCTACAACACCTCCATTCCACCATCTACAACACATCCATTCCACCATCTACAACACCTCCATTCCACCATAGAACATAGAACATAGAACATAGAAAATACAGCACAGAACAGGCCCTTCGGCCCACGATGTTGTGCCGATCCTTTGTCCTCTGTCAAGGACAATTTAATCTATACCCCATCATTCTCCTTTATCCATATACCTATCTAAAAGCCTTTTGAAAGTCCCTAAAGTTTCTGACTCAACAACTTCCCCAGGCAAGGCATTCCATGCCCCGACCACTCTCTGGGTAAAGAACCTTCCCCTGACATCCCCCTTATATCTCCCACCCTTCACCTTAAATTTATGACCCCTTGTAACGCTTTGCTCCACCCGGGGAAAAAGTTTCTGACTGTCTACCCTATCTATTCCCCTGATCATCTTATAAACCTCTATCATGTCACCCCTCATCCTTCTCCGTTCTAATGAGAAGAGGCCTAGAATGTTCAGCCTTTCCTCGTAAGACTTATTCTCCATTCCAGGCAACATCCTGGTAAATCTCCTCTGCACCCTCTCCAAGGCTTCCACATCCTTCCTAAAATGAGGCGACCAGAACTGCACACAGTACTCCAAATGAGGCCTTACCAAGGTCCTGTACAGCTGCATCATCACCTCACGGCTCTTAAATTCAATCCCTCTGCTAATGAACGCTAACACCCCATATGCCTTCTTCACAGCCCTATCCACTTGAGTTGCAACTTTCAACGATCTATGCACATCGACCCCAAGGTCTCTCTGCTCCTCCACATGCCCAAGAACCCTACCGTTAACCCAGTATTTTGCATTCGTGTTTGTCCTTCCAAAATGGACGACCTCACACTTTTCAGGGTTAAACTCCATCTGCCACTTTTCAGCCCAGCACTGCAACCTATCCAAGTCCCTTTGCAGACGACATCTACAACACATCCATTCCACCATCTACAACACCTCCATTCCACCATCTACAACACATCCATTCCACAATCTACAACACCTCCATTCCACTATCTACAGCACCTCCATTCCACTATCTACCACACCTCCATTCCACCATCTACAACACCTCCATTCCACCATCTACAACACCTCCATTCCACCATCTACAACACCTCCATTCCACTATCTACAACACCTCCATTCCACTATCTACAACACCTCCATTCCACCATCTACAACACCTACATTCCACTATCTACAACACCTCCATTCCACCATCTACAACACCTCCATTCCACTATCTACCACACCTCCATTCCACCATCTACAACACCTCCATTCCACCATCTACAACACCTCCATTCCACCATCTACAACACTTCCATTCCACTATCAGATACACCTCCATTCCACTATCTACCACACCTCCATTCCACCATCTACAACACCTCCATTCCAACATCTTCAACACCTCCATTCCACCATCTACAACACCTCCATTCCACCATCTACAACACCTCCATTCCACCATCTACAACACCTCCATTCCACCATCTACAACACCTCCATTCCACCATCTACAACACCTCCATTCCACCATCTACAACACCTCCATTCCACCATTTACAACACCTCCATTCCACTATCTACAACACCTCCATTCCACCATCTACAACACCTCCATTCCACCATCTACAACACCTCCATTCCACTATCTACAACACCTCCATTCAACATTCAAAACACCTCCATTCCACTATCTACCACACCTCCATTCCACCATCTACAACACCTCCATTCCACTATCAGATACACCTCCATTCCACTATCTACCACACCTCCATTCCACCATCTACAACACCTCCATTCCACCATCTACAACACCTCCATTCCACCATCTACAACACCTCCATTCCACCATCTACAACACCTCCATTCCACCATCTACAACACCTCCATTCCACCATCTACAACACCTCCATTCCACCATCCACAACACCTCCATTCCACTATCTACAGCACCTCCATTCCACTATCTACAGCACCTCCATTCCACTATCTACAACACCTCCATTCCACCATCTACAACACCTCCATTCCACTATCTACAACACCTCCATTCCACTATCTACAGCACCTCCGTTCCACTATCTACAACACCTCCATTCCACCATCTACAACACCTCCATTCCACCATCCACAACACCTCCATTCCACTATCAGATACACCTCCATTCCACTATCTACCACACCTCCATTCCACCATCTACAACACCTCCATTCCACCATCCACAACACCTCCATTCCACTATCTACAGCACCTCCATTCCACTATCTACAACACCTCCATTCCACCATCTACAACACCTCCATTCCACTATCTACAACACCTCCATTCCACTATCTACAGCACCTCCGTTCCACTATCTACAACACCTCCATTCCACCATCTACAACACCTCCATTCCACCATCCACAACACCTCCATTCCACTATCTACAGCACCTCCATTCCACTATCTGCAACACCTCCATTCCACTAACTACAACACCTCCATTCCACTATCTACAACACCTCCATTCCACTATCTACAGCACCTCCGTTCCACTATCTACAACACCTCCATTCCACCATCTACAACACCTCCATTCCACTATCTACAACACCGCCATTCCACTATCTACAACACCTCCATTCCACTATCTACAACACCTCCATTCCACTAACTACAACACCTCCATTCCACTATCTACAACACCTCCATTCCATTATCTACAGCACCTCCATTCCACCATCCACAACACCTCCATTCCACTATCTACAGCACCTCCATTCCACTATCTACAACACCTCCATTCCACCATCTACAACACCTCCGTTCCACTATCTACAACACCTCCATTCCACCATCTACAACACCTCCATTCCACTATCTACAACACCTCCATTCCAGTATCTACAGCACCTCCATTCCACTATCTACAGCACCTCCATTCCACTATCTACAACACCCCCATTCCACTATCTACAGCACCTCCATTCCACTATCTACAACACCCCCATTCCACTATCTACAGCACCTCCGTTCCACTATCTACAGCACCTCCATTCCACTAGCTACAACACCCCCATTCCACTATCTACAGCACCTCCATTCCACCATCTGCAACACCTCCATTCCACTATCTACAACACCTCCATTCCACTATCTACAACACCTCCATTCCACTATCTACCACACCTCCATTCCACCATCTGCAACACCTCCATTCCACCATCTACAACACCTCCATTCCACCATCCACAACACCTCCATTCCACTATCTACCACACCTCCATTCCACCATCTGCAACACCTCCATTCCACCATCTACAACACCTCCATTCCACCATCCACAACACCTCCATTCCACCATCTGCAACACCTCCATTCCACCATCCACAACACCTCCATTCCACCATCTACTACACCTCCATTCCACCATCTGCAACACCTCCATTCCACCATCTACAACACCTCCATTCCACTATCTACAACACCTCCATTCCACCATCTACAACACCTCCATTCCACCATCTGCAACACCTCCATTCCACCATCTGCAACACCTCCATTCCACCATCTGCAACACCTCCATTCCACCACCTACAACACCTCCATTCCACTATCTACAACACCTCCATTCCACCATCTACAACTCCACCATTCCACTATCTACAACACCTCCATTCCACCATCCACAACACCTCCATTCCACCATCTACAACACCACCATTCCACTATCTACAACACCTCCATTCCACTATCTACAACACCTCCATTCCACCATCTACAACACCTCCATTCCACCATCTACAACACCTCCATTCCACTATCTACAACACCTCCATTCCACTATCTACAACACCTCCATTCCACCATCCACAACACCTCCATTCCACCATCTACAACACCTCCATTCCACTATCTACAACACCTCCATTCCACCATCTACAACACCTCCGTTCCACCATCTACAACACCTCCATTCCACTATCTACAGCACCTCCATTCCACTATCTACCACACCTCCATTCCACCATCTACAACACCTCCATTCACTATCTACAACACCTCCATTCCACCATCTACAACACATCCATTCCACAATCTACAACACCTCCATTCCACTATCTACAGCACATCCATTCCACTATCTACCGCACCTCCATTCCACTATCTACAACACCTCCATTCCACCATCTACAACACCTCCATTCCACCATCTACAACACCTCCATTCCACTATCTACAACACCTCCATTCCACTATCTACAACACCTCCATTCCACTATCTACAACACCTCCATTCCACCATCTACAACACCTCCATTCCACTATCAGATACACCTCCATTCCACTATCTACCACACCTCCATTCCACCATCTACAACACCTCCATTCCACCATCTACAACACCTCCATTCCACCATCTACAACACCTCCATTCCACTATCAGATACACCTCCATTCCACTATCTACCACACCTCCATTCCACCATCTACAACACCTCCATTCCACCATCTACAACACCTCCATTCCAACATCTTCAACACCTCCATTCCACCATCTACAACACCTCCATTCCACCATCTACAACACCTCCATTCCACCATCTACAACACCTCCATTCCACCATCTACAACACCTCCATTCCACTATCTACAACTCCTCCATTCCACTATCTACAACACCTCCATTCAACATTCAAAACACCTCCATTCCACTATCTACCACACCTCCATTCCACCATCTACAACACCTCCATTCCACTATCAGATACACCTCCATTCCACTATCTACCACACCTCCATTCCACCATCTACAACACCTCCATTCCACCATCTACAACACCTCCATTCCAACATCTTCAACACCTCCATTCCACCATCTACAACACCTCCATTCCACCATCTACAACACCTCCATTCCACCATCTACAACCCCTCCATTCCACCATCTACAACACCTCCATTCCACTATCTACAACACCTCCATTCAACATTCAAAACACCTCCATTCCACTATCTACCACACCTACATTCCACCATCTACAACACCTCCATTCCACTATCTACAACACCTCCATTCAACATTCAAAACACCTCCATTCCACTATCTACCACACCTCCATTCCACCATCTACAACACCTCCATTCCACTATCTACAACACCTCCATTCCACCATCTACAACACCTCCATTCCACCATCCACAACACCTCCATTCCACTATCTACAGCACCTCCATTCCACTATCTACAACACCTCCATTCCACTATCTACAGCACCTCCATTCCACTATCTACAACACCTCCATTCCACCATCTACAACACCTCCATTCCACTATCTACAACACCTCCATTCCACTAACTACAACACCTCCATTCCACTATCTACAACACCTCCATTCCACCATCTACAACACCTCCATTCCACCATCTACAACACCTCCATTCCACTATCTACAACACCTCCATTCCACCATCTAGAACACCTCCATTCCACTATCTACAGCACCTCCATTCCACTATCTACCACACCTCCATTCCACTATCTACAACACCTCCATTCCACTATCTACAACACCTCCATTCCACCATTTACAACACCTCCATTCCACTATCTACAACACCCCCATTCCACCATCTTCAACACCTCCATTCCACCATCTACAACACCTCCATTCCACTATCTTCAACACCTCCATTCCACCATCTACAACACCTCCGTTCCACTATCTACAACACCTCCATTCCACCATCTACAACACCTCCGTTCCACTATCTACAACACCTCCATTCCACCATCTACAACACCTCCGTTCCACTATCTACAACACCTCCATTCCACCATCTACAACACCTCCATTCCACTATCTACAACACCTCCATTCCACTATCTACAACACCTCCATTCCACCATCTACAACACCTCCATTCCACCATCTACAACACCTCCATTCCACTATCTACAACACCTCCATTCCACCATCTAGAACACCTCCATTCCACTATCTACAGCACCTCCATTCCACTATCTACCACACCTCCATTCCACTATCTACAACACCTCCATTCCACTATCTACAACACCTCCATTCCACCATTTACAACACCTCCATTCCACTATCTACAACACCTCCATTCCACCATCTACAACACCTCCATTCCACCATCTACAACACCGCCATTCCACTATCTACAACAGCTCCATTCCACCATCTACAACACCTCCATTCCACTATCTACAACACCTCCATTCCACCATCTACAACACCTCCATTCCACTATCTACAGCACCTCCATTCCACTATCTACCACACCTCCATTCCACTATCTACAACACCTCCATTCCACCATCTACAACACCTCCATTCCACTATCTACAACACCTCCATTCCACCATCTACAACACCTCCATTCCACCATCTACAACACCTCCATTCCACTATCTACAACACCTCCATTCCACCATCTACAAGCCCTCCATTCCACCATCTACAACACCTCCATTCCACCATCTACAACACCTCCATTCCACCATCTACAACACCTCCATTCCACTATCTACAACACCACCATTCCACTATCTACAACACCTCCATTCCACCATCTACAACACCTCCATTCCACCATCTACAACACCTCCATTCCACCATCTACAACACCTCCATTCCACTATCTACAACACCTCCATTCCACTATCTACAACACCTCCATTCCACCATCTACAACACCTCCATTCCACTATCTACAACACCTCCATTCCACTATCTACAACACCTCCATTCCACTATCGACAACACCTCCATTCCACCATCTACAACACCTCCATTCCACTATCTACAACACCTCCATTCCACTATCTACAACACCTCCATTCCACCATCTACAACATCTCCATTCCACCAGCTACAACACCTCCATTCCACTATCTACAACACCACCATTCCACCATCTACAACACCTCCATTCCACCATCTACAACACCTCCATTCCACTATCTACAACACCTCCATTCCACTATCTACAACACCTCCATTCCACTATCGACAACACCTCCATTCCACTATCTACAACACCTCCATTCCACCATCGACAACACCTCCATTCCACCATCTACAACACCTCCATTCCACTATCTACAGCACCTCCATTCCACCATCTACAACACCTCCATTCCACCATCTACAACACCTCCATTCCACCATCTACAACACCTCCATTCCACTATCTACAACACCTCCATTCCACCATCTACAACACCTCCATTCCACCATCTACAACACCTCCATTCCACTATCTACAACACCTCCATTCAACATTCAAAACACCTCCATTCCACTATCTACCACACCTCCATTCCACCATCTACAACACCTCCATTCCACTATCAGATTCACCTCCATTCCACTATCTACCACACCTCCATTCCACCATCTACAACACCTCCATTCCACTATCTACAGCACCTCCATTCCACCATCTACAACACTTCCATTCCACCATCTACAACACCTCCATTCAACATTCAAAACACCTCCATTCCACTATCTACCACACCTCCATTCCACCATCTACAACACCTCCATTCCACCGTCTACAACACCTCCATTCCACTATCTACAACACCTCCATTCCACCATCTACAACACCTCCATTCAACATTCAAAACACCTCCGTTCCACCATCTACAACACCTCCATTCCACCGTCTACAACACCTCCATTCCACCATCTACAACACCTCCATTCCACCATCTACAACACCTCCGTTCCACCATCTACAACACCTCCATTCCACCGTCTACAACACCTCCATTCCACCATCTACAACACCTCCATTCCACCATCTACAACACCTCCATTCCACTATCTACAACACCTCCATTCCACCATCTACAACACCTCCATTCCACTATCTACAACACCTCCATTCCACCATCCACAACACCTCCATTCCACCATCTACAACACCTCCATTCCACTATCTACAACACCTCCATTCTACCATCTACAACACCTCCATTCCACCATCTACAACACCTCCATTCCACCATCTACAACACCTCCATTCCACTATCTACAACACCTCCATTCCACTATCTACAACACCTCCATTTCACCATCTACAACACCTCCGTTCCACTATCTACAACACCTCCATTCCACCATCTACAACACCTCCATTCCACCATCTACAACACCTCCATTCCACCATCTACAACACCTCCATTCCACTATCTACAACACCTCCATTCCACCATCTACAACACCTCCATTCCACTATCTACAACACCTCCATTCCACTATCTACAGCACCTCCATTCCACTATCTACAACACCTCCATTCCACTATCTACAACACCTCCATTCCACTATCTACAACACCTCCATTCCACCATCTACAACACATCCATTCCACCATCTACAACACCTCCATTCCACCATCTACAACACATCCATTCCACCATCTACAACACCTCCATTCCACCATCTACAACACATCCATTCCACAATCTACAACACCTCCATTCCACTATCTACAGCACCTCCATTCCACTATCTACCACACCTCCATTCCACTATCTACAACACCTCCATTCCACCATCTACAACACCTCCATTCCACCATCTACAACACCTCCATTCCACTATCTACAACACCTCCATTCCACTATCTACAACACCTCCATTCCACTATCTACAACACCTCCATTCCACCATCTACAACACCTCCATTCCACTATCAGATACACCTCCATTCCACTATCTACCACACCTCCATTCCACCATCTACAACACCTCCATTCCACCATCTACAACACCTCCATTCCACCATCTACAACACTTCCATTCCACTATCAGATACACCTCCATTCCACTATCTACCACACCTCCATTCCACCATTTACAACACCTCCATTCCACCATCTACAACACCTCCATTCCAACATCTTCAACACCTCCATTCCACCATCTACAACACCTCCATTCCACCATCTACAACACCTCCATTCAACATTCAAAACACCTCCATTCCACTATCTACCACACCTCCATTCCACCATCTACAACACCTCCATTCCACTATCAGATACACCTCCATTCCACTATCTACCACACCTCCATTCCACTATCTACAACACCTCCATTCCACCATCCACAACACCTCCATTCCACCATCTACAACACCTCCATTCCACTATCTACAACACCTCCATTCCACCATCTACAACACCTCCGTTCCACCATCTACAACACCTCCATTCCACTATCTACAACACCTCCATTCCACCATCCACAACACCTCCATTCCACCATCTACAACACCTCCATTCCACCATCTACAACACCTCCGTTCCACCATCTACAACACCTCCATTCCACTATCTACAACACCTCCATTCCACCATCCACAACACCTCCGTTCCACCATCTCCAACACCTCCATTCCACTATCTACAACACCTCCATTCCACCATCCACAACACCTCCATTCCACCATCTACAACACCTCCATTCCACTATCTACAACACCTCCATTCCACTATCTACAGCACCTCCATTCCACTATCTACCACACCTCCATTCCACCATCTACAACACCTCCATTCACTATCTACAACACCTCCATTCCACCATCTACAACACATCCATTCCACAATCTACAACACCTCCATTCCACTATCTACAGCACCTCCATTCCACTATCTACCGCACCTCCATTCCACTATCTACAACACCTCCATTCCACCATCTACAACACCTCCATTCCACCATCTACAACACCTCCATTCCACTATCTACAACACCTCCATTCCACTATCTACAACACCTCCATTCCACTATCTACAACACCTCCATTCCACCATCTACAACACCTCCATTCCACTATCAGATACACCTCCATTCCACTATCTACCACACCTCCATTCCACCATCTACAACACCTCCATTCCACCATCTACAACACCTCCATTCCACCATCTACAACACCTCCATTCCACTATCAGATACACCTCCATTCCACTATCTACCACACCTCCATTCCACCATCTACAACACCTCCATTCCACCATCTACAACACCTCCATTCCAACATCTTCAACACCTCCATTCCACCATCTACCACACCTCCATTCCACCATCTACAACACCTCCATTCCACTATCAGATACACCTCCATTCCACTATCTACCACACCTCCATTCCACCATCTACAACACCTCCATTCAACATTCAAAACACCTCCATTCCACTATCTACCACACCTCCATTCCACCATCTACAACACCTCCATTCCACTATCAGATACACCTCCATTCCACCATCTACAACACCTCCATTCCACTATCTACAACACCTCCATTCAACATTCAAAACACCTCCATTCCACTATCTACCACACCTCCATTCCACCATCTACAACACCTCCATTCCACTATCAGATACACCTCCATTCCACTATCTACCACACCTCCATTCCACCATCTACAACACCTCCATTCAACATTCAAAACACCTCCATTCCACTATCTACAACACCTCCATTCCACCATCTACAACACCTCCATTCCACTATCTACAACACCTCCATTCCACCATCTACAACACCTCCATTCCACCATCCACAACACCTCCATTCCACTATCTACAGCACCTCCATTCCACTATCTACAACACCTCCATTCCACTATCTACAGCACCTCCATTCCACCATCTACAACACCTCCATTCCACCATCTACAACACCTCCATTCCACTATCTACAACACCTCCATTCCACTAACTACAACACCTCCATTCCACTATCTACAACACCTCCATTCCACTATCTACAGCACCTCCATTCCACTATCTAGAACACCTCCATTCCACCATCTACAACACCTCCGTTCCACTATCTACAACACCTCCATTCCACCATCTACAACACCTCCATTCCACTATCTACAACACCTCCATTCCAGTATCTACAGCACCTCCATTCCACTATCTACAGCACCTCCATTCCACTATCTACAACACCCCCATTCCACTATCTACAGCACCTCCATTCCACTATCTACAGCACCTCCATTCCACTATCTACAACACCCCCATTCCACCATCTTCAACACCTCCATTCCACCATCTACAACACCTCCATTCCACCATCTTCAACACCTCCATTCCACCATCTACAACACCTCCGTTCCACTATCTACAACACCTCCATTCCACCATCTACAACACCTCCGTTCCACTATCTACAACACCTCCATTCCACCATCTACAACACCTCCGTTCCAGTATCTACAACACCTCCATTCCACCATCTACAACACCTCCATTCCACTATCTACAACACCTCCATTCCACCATCTACAACACCTCCATTCCACCATCTACAACACCTCCATTCCACCATCTAGAACACCTCCATTCCACTATCTACAGCACCTCCATTCCACTATCTACCACACCTCCATTCCACTATCTACAACACCTCCATTCCACTATCTACAACACCTCCATTCCACCATTTACAACACCTCCATTCCACTATCTACAACACCCCCATTCCACCATCTTCAACACCTCCATTCCACCATCTACAACACCTCCATTCCACTATCTTCAACACCTCCATTCCACCATCTACAACACCTCCGTTCCACTATCTACAACACCTCCATTCCACCATCTACAACACCTCCGTTCCACTATCTACAACACCTCCATTCCACCATCTACAACACCTCCGTTCCACTATCTACAACACCTCCATTCCACCATCTACAACACCTCCATTCCACTATCTACAACACCTCCATTCCACCATCTACAACACCACCATTCCACCATCTACAACACCTCCATTCCACTATCTACAACACCTCCATTCCACCATCTAGAACACCTCCATTCCACTATCTACAGCACCTCCATTCCACTATCTACCACACCTCCATTCCACTATCTACAACACCTCCATTCCACCATCTACAACACCTCCGTTCCACCATCTACAACACCTCCGTTCCACTATCTACAACACCTCCATTCCACCATCTACAACACCTCCATTCCACTATCTACAACACCTCCATTCCAGTATCAACAGCACCTACATTCCACTATCTACAGCACCTCCATTCCACTATCTACAACACCCCCATTCCACTATCTACAGCACCTCCATTCCACTATCTACAACACCCCCATTCCACTATCTACAGCACCTCCGTTCCACTATCTACAGCACCTCCATTCCACTAGCTACAACACCCCCATTCCACTATCTACAGCACCTCCATTCCACCATCTGCAACACCTCCATTCCACTATCTACAACACCTCCATTCCACTATCTACAACACCTCCATTCCACTATCTACAACACCTCCATTCCACTATCTACCACACCTCCATTCCACCATCTGCAACACCTCCATTCCACCATCTACAACACCTCCATTCCACCATCCACAACACCTCCATTCCACTATCTACCACACCTCCATTCCACCATCTGCAACACCTCCATTCCACCATCTACAACACCTCCATTCCACCATCCACAACACCTCCATTCCACCATCTGCAACACCTCCATTCCACCATCCGCAACACCTCCATTCCACCATCTACTACACCTCCATTCCACCATCTGCAACACCTCCATTCCACCATCTACAACACCTCCATTCCACTATCTACAACACCTCCATTCCACCATCTACAACACCTCCATTCCACCATCTGCAACACCTCCATTCCACCATCTGCAACACCTCCATTCCACCACCTACAACACCTCCATTCCACTATCTACAACACCTCCATTCCACTATCTACAACACCTCCATTCCACCATCCACAACACCTCCATTCCACCATCCACAACACCTCCATTCCACCATCTACAACTCCACCATTCCACTATCTACAACACCTCCATTCCACCATCCACAACACCTCCATTCCACCATCTACAACACCACCATTCCACTATCTACAACACCTCCATTCCACTATCTACAACACCTCCATTCCACCATCTACAACACCTCCATTCCACCATCTACAACACCTCCATTCCACTATCTACAACACCTCCATTCCACTATCTACAACACCTCCATTCCACTATCTACAACACCTCCATTCCACCATCCACAACACCTCCATTCCACCATCTACAACACCTCCATTCCACTATCTACAACACCTCCATTCCACCATCTACAACACCTCCGTTCCACCATCTACAACACCTCCATTCCACTATCTACAACACCTCCATTCCACCATCCACAACACCTCCATTCCACCATCTACAACACCTCCATTCCACCATCTACAACACCTCCGTTCCACCATCTACAACACCTCCATTCCACTATCTACAACACCTCCATTCCACCATCCACAACACCTCCGTTCCACCATCTCCAACACCTCCATTCCACTATCTACAACACCTCCATTCCACCATCCACAACACCTCCATTCCACCATCTACAACACCTCCATTCCACTATCTACAACACCTCCATTCCACTATCTACAGCACCTCCATTCCACTATCTACCACACCTCCATTCCACCATCTACAACACCTCCATTCACTATCTACAACACCTCCATTCCACCATCTACAACACATCCATTCCACAATCTACAACACCTCCATTCCACTATCTACAGCACCTCCATTCCACTATCTACCGCACCTCCATTCCACTATCTACAACACCTCCATTCCACCATCTACAACACCTCCATTCCACCATCTACAACACCTCCATTCCACTATCTACAACACCTCCATTCCACTATCTACAACACCTCCATTCCACTATCTACAACACCTCCATTCCACTATCTACAACACCTCCATTCCACCATCTACAACACCTCCATTCCACTATCAGATACACCTCCATTCCACTATCTACCACACCTCCATTCCACCATCTACAACACCTCCATTCCACCATCTACAACACCTCCATTCCACCATCTACAACACCTCCATTCCACTATCAGATACACCTCCATTCCACTATCTACCACACCTCCATTCCACCATCTACAACACCTCCATTCCACCATCTACAACACCTCCATTCCAACATCTTCAACACCTCCATTCCACCATCTACCACACCTCCATTCCACCATCTACAACACCTCCATTCCACTATCAGATACACCTCCATTCCACTATCTACCACACCTCCATTCCACCATCTACAACACCTCCATTCAACATTCAAAACACCTCCATTCCACTATCTACCACACCTCCATTCCACCATCTACAACACCTCCATTCCACTATCAGATACACCTCCATTCCACCATCTACAACATCTCCATTCCACTATCTACAACACCTCCATTCAACATTCAAAACACCTCCATTCCACTATCTACCACACCTCCATTCCACCATCTACAACACCTCCATTCCACTATCAGATACACCTCCATTCCACTATCTACCACACCTCCATTCCACCATCTACAACACCTCCATTCAACATTCAAAACACCTCCATTCCACTATCTACAACACCTCCATTCCACCATCTACAACACCTCCATTCCACTATCTACAACACCTCCATTCCACCATCTACAACACCTCCATTCCACCATCCACAACACCTCCATTCCACTATCTACAGCACCTCCATTCCACTATCTACAACACCTCCATTCCACTATCTACAGCACCTCCATTCCACTATCTACAACACCTCCATTCCACCATCTACAACACCTCCATTCCACTATCTACAACACCTCCATTCCACTAACTACAACACCTCCATTCCACTATCTACAACACCTCCATTCCACTATCTACAGCACCTCCATTCCACTATCTACAACACCTCCATTCCACCATCTACAACACCTCCGTTCCACTATCTACAACACCTCCATTCCACCATCTACAACACCTCCATTCCACTATCTACAACACCTCCATTCCAGTATCTACAGCACCTCCATTCCACTATCTACAGCACCTCCATTCCACTATCTACAACACCCCCATTCCACTATCTACAGCACCTCCATTCCACTATCTACAGCACCTCCATTCCACTATCTACAACACCCCCATTCCACCATCTTCAACACCTCCATTCCACCATCTACAACACCTCCATTCCACCATCTTCAACACCTCCATTCCACCATCTACAACACCTCCGTTCCACTATCTACAACACCTCCATTCCACCATCTACAACACCTCCGTTCCACTATCTACAACACCTCCATTCCACCATCTACAACACCTCCGTTCCACTATCTACAACACCTCCATTCCACCATCTACAACACCTCCGTTCCAGTATCTACAACACCTCCATTCCACCATCTACAACACCTCCATTCCACTATCTACAACACCTCCATTCCACCATCTACAACACCTCCATTCCACCATCTACAACACCTCCATTCCACCATCTAGAACACCTCCATTCCACTATCTACAGCACCTCCATTCCACTATCTACCACACCTCCATTCCACTATCTACAACACCTCCATTCCACTATCTACAACACCTCCATTCCACCATTTACAACACCTCCATTCCACTATCTACAACACCCCCATTCCACCATCTTCAACACCTCCATTCCACCATCTACAACACCTCCATTCCACTATCTTCAACACCTCCATTCCACCATCTACAACACCTCCGTTCCACTATCTACAACACCTCCATTCCACCATCTACAACACCTCCGTTCCACTATCTACAACACCTCCATTCCACCATCTACAACACCTCCATTCCACTATCTACAACACCTCCATTCCACCATCTACAACACCACCATTCCACCATCTACAACACCTCCATTCCACTATCTACAACACCTCCATTCCACCATCTAGAACACCTCCATTCCACTATCTACAGCACCTCCATTCCACTATCTACCACACCTCCATTCCACTATCTACAACACCTCCATTCCACTATCTACAACACCTCCATTCCACCATTTACAACACCTCCATTCCACTATCTACAACACCTCCATTCCACCATCTACAACACCTCCATTCCACCATCTACAACTCCTCCATTCCACTATCTACAACAGCTCCATTCCACCATCTACAACACCTCCATTCCACTATCTACAACACCTCCATTCCACCATCTACAACACCTCCATTGCACTATCTACAGCACCTCCATTCCACTATCTACCACACCTCCATTCCACTATCTACAACACCTCCATTCCACCATCTACAACACCTCCATTCCACTATCTACAACACCTCCATTCCACCATCTACAACACCTCCATTCCACCATCTACAACACCTCCATTCCACTATCTACAACACCTCCATTCCACCATCTACAAGCCCTCCATTCCACCATCTACAACACCTCCATTCCACCATCTACAACACCTCCATTCCACCATCTACAACACCTCCATTCCACTATCTACAACACCACCATTCCACCATCTACAACACCTCCATTCCACCATCTACAACACCTCCATTCCACCATCTACAACACCTCCATTCCACCATCTACAACACCTCCATTCCACTATCTACAACACCTCCATTCCACTATCTACAACACCTCCATTCCACCATCTACAACACCTCCATTCCACTATCTACAACACCTCCATTCCACTATCTACAACACCTCCATTCCACTATCGACAACACCTCCATTCCACCATCTACAACACCTCCATTCCACTATCTACAACACCTCCATTCCACTATCTACAACACCTCCATTCCACCATCTACAACATCTCCATTCCACCATCTACAACACCTCCATTCCACTATCTACAACACCACCATTCCACCATCTACAACACCTCCATTCCACTATCTACAACACCTCCATTCAACATTCAAAACACCTCCATTCCACTATCTACCACACCTCCATTCCACCATCTACAACACCTCCATTCCACTATCAGATACACCTCCATTCCACTATCTACCACACCTCCATTCCACCATCTACAACACCTCCATTCAACATTCAAAACACCTCCATTCCACTATCTACAACACCTCCATTCCACCATCTACAACACCTCCATTCCACTATCTACAACACCTCCATTCCACCATCTACAACACCTCCATTCCACCATCCACAACACCTCCATTCCACTATCTACAGCACCTCCATTCCACTATCTACAACACCTCCATTCCACTATCTACAGCACCTCCATTCCACTATCTACAACACCTCCATTCCACCATCTACAACACCTCCATTCCACTATCTACAACACCTCCATTCCACTAACTACAACACCTCCATTCCACTATCTACAACACCTCCATTCCACTATCTACAGCACCTCCATTCCACTATCTACAACACCTCCATTCCACCATCTACAACACCTCCGTTCCACTATCTACAACACCTCCATTCCACCATCTGCAACACCTCCATTCCACTATCTACAACACCTCCATTCCAGTATCTACAGCACCTCCATTCCACTATCTACAGCACCTCCATTCCACTATCTACAACACCCCCATTCCACTATCTACAGCACCTCCATTCCACTATCTACAGCACCTCCATTCCACTATCTACAACACCCCCATTCCACCATCTTCAACACCTCCATTCCACCATCTACAACACCTCCATTCCACCATATTCAACACCTCCATTCCACCATCTACAACACCTCCGTTCCACTATCTACAACACCTCCATTCCACCATCTACAACACCTCCGTTCCACTATCTACAACACCTCCATTCCACCATCTACAAAACCTCCGTTCCACTATCTACAACACCTCCATTCCACTATCTACAACACCTCCATTCCACCATCTACAACACCTCCATTCCACTATCTACAACACCTCCATTCCACCATCTACAACACCTCCATTCCACCATCTACAACACCTCCATTCCACCATCTAGAACACCTCCATTCCACTATCTACAGCACCTCCATTCCACTATCTACCACACCTCCATTCCACTATCTACAACACCTCCATTCCACCATCTGCAACACCTCCATTCCACCATCTGCAACACCTCCATTCCACCATCTACAACACCTCCATTCCACCATCTACAACACCTCCATTCCACTATCTACAACACCTCCAGTCCACCATCTACAACACCTCCGTTCCACCATCTACAACACCTCCATTCCACCATCTACAACACCTCCATTCCACCATCTACAACACCTCCATTCCACCATCTACAACACCTCCATTCCACTATCTACAACACCTCCATTCCACCATCTACAACACCTCCATTCCACTATCTACAACACCTCCATTCCACTATCTACAACACCTCCATTCCACTATCTACAACACCTCCATTCCACCATCTGCAGCACCTCCATTCCACCATCTACAACACCTCCATTCCACCATCTACAACACCTCCATTCCACCATCTACAACACCTCCATTCCACTATCTACAACACCTCCATTCCACTATCTACAACACCTCCATTCCACTATCTACAACACCTCCATTCCGCCCCTGCTTAATCTCATCAAAACTGAAGATTAATTTGTCTCCAATGAGATATGTTAGTCTGTTGCGCTTTAAAAACTGATGAAATAAAATGCCAATGTTAAATTCCTTTCTGAATACAACTTCCAAAGCGCATTATAATCTTTTCTGCATGGATTAATTCACTGAGCCACTTTGATAATTCAATTTCCCTTCTGATTTTAATTTATTTATTTTTGTTCGCCTTATTATCATCTCTGCTTCATGTTCTATACATCTTTTGAGTTCTAACAGCGCAGGAGGAGGCCATTCAGCCCATCGAGTGTATGCTGGCTCTCTGTAGAGTAATCCACTCAGTCTCATTCCCCAACTCTATCCTCGTGGCCCTGCAAGTTTGTTTACTTCAAGTGTCCATCCAATTTCATTTCAAAATCATTCATCGTCTCTGATTCCACCACCCTGGTCGGCAGCGGGTTTTATCTCAGATGATGTGCAGGCAGATACGTGTGAATCTGGGAAACTGCTTATTCCTACAATGTCCCAAACTGCTTAAGGCAGTAAGCTAGACAACAACATGCATTTATATAGTGCCTTTAACGAAGTAGATTATCCCAAGGAGCTTCACAGGAGTGATTATCAAACACAATTTGGCATTGAGCCACAAAAGGCGATATTCGGACCAGGTGACCAAAAAGCTTTGTTAAAGAAGTAGGTTTCAAGGAGCATCTAACTAGAAGAGAGCGAGGCGGAGAGGTTTAGGGAGGGAATTCCAGAGCTTAGGGTCCAGGCAACTGAATCCATGGCATCCAAAGGTGCAGCAAGAAGCCAGAATTAGAGGAGCTCAGTGATCTCAGAGGGTTGCGGGGCTGGAGGAGATGACAGAGATGGGGGGTGGGGTGGTGGTGTTTGTGGGGTGGGGAGGGCGGCAGATGGTGGGTGGCAAGGCCTTGGAGGGATTTGAAAACAAGGATGAGAATTTTGAATTGTCAGACCGGGAGCCAGGGTAGGTCAGCGACCCTCGGTGTGATGGGTGAACGGGACGGTGGAGCGTGGCAGCAGAGCTTTGGAGGAGCTCAAATTTGTCGAAGTTGCCGGCCAGGAGCATGTTGGTAAACCCAGGGAGATCCCAGGGAGAGTTAGCAGATCTTGGTTGAAGGGGGTACTATAAGGTTTTGCCATTCCTTGGGATTGGGAGGGGAAAGGAATTGGCCATGGCTCCCACTCCTGATCTTGACCCCATGATTCCTGCTAGGAAGTGGGTGGTTGTTGAGTGAGAGCAGGGTCAGGATTGGCCGTGCTGTTCTGCTCGGTCAAGTAGGCTCCCAACACTCACACGTGAAGGTTGGTTGAGGTACTGGAGAGGAATGTCCAACTCCACTGGAGCTGGATTTCAGGAGAGCAATGGGAGAGGGGCTAAGGAGGACGCGCTTGCTTGAACATGTATGTGCATTGATCAGCAAACACGCGTGAGCAAGTGTCGATCATGTCACCAGTGCTAATTTTGGAGGGTGCCGATTGAATAACATGCTTTAGAGTCAGAGAGTCATGCACGTGAGGTGATGCGATCACTGCAGTAAGGTGCCTCAACCATTCCTCTTCACAGGCCGAAGATGAGGTCGAAAAGCCTAAGATGGATGAGGAAGAGGAAGAGGAAAAGGAGCTGGACAAATTGTTGGCCATTGAGAGGCTAAGCGATCTGATCAGTGAACGCCCTCCACGGGAACCTGAGAGAACCTACAACGAAAAGGATTTTGAATGTAAGTGTATGTGTGTGTCTCTCTCCTCCATGTCCTGGACCCTCCTCTCCCCGGATAGAACCTTCGTCATAGTGAACTATGTATAGATAGTGGTCATTGTGGACATCAGCCAGCTCCACCAGTCAGTCAACCCTATTTACTCGCCTTTGCTCCATATCCCTTAATCCCCTTACCCAAGAAAAATCTTTCCATCTCGGCCTTGAAAGCTCCAAATGACTCCCAACATCCATACCTTTCTGCAGGAAGAGAATTCCAGATTTCCACTAGCCGTTGAGTGAAAAGGTCCTTCCTGATTTCACTCCTAAAAGGCCTAGCTTTAATTTAAAAATCTTTCCCCCTTGATCTGGACTCCGTGACCAGAGGAAATTGTGTAATGGATAAAACAATGTCCTTCCATCTCCTTAGTTTCAAATCCAGCTCCGAGAGAGGGAGAGGGAGAGGTTTTTTAAATTCATGTGGGCTTCGCTGGCAAGTCCGGTGTTAAAAGTACATCCTAATTGCCCTGGAGAAGGTGGTGATGAACCAGATTTTTGAACCATTGCAGTCCATGTGGATTATAGCTTTTCGCAGTGCTTTTGATGGAACTGAGTGGCTTGCTAGGCCATTTCAGAGGGCAGTTAAGAGTCAACCATATCACTGTGGGTCTGGAGTCACATGTAGGCCAGACCAGGTAAGGACGGCAGATTTCTGGTCAGAGTCTGACCTCATGGCAGACTGGTCATGAAAGTAAAAGCACACGGAATCCTAGAGAAAGTGGCAATTTGGATCCAAAGTGGGTTCAGTGGCAGGAAGCAAAAGGCAATGGTTGACAGGTATTTTTGTGACTGGACGGCTGTTTTCATTGACGTCTCCTGGTGTTTGTGGTATACACTAAAGATTTCGATTTAAATGTTGCGCGTGTAATTAAGAAGTTTGCGGATAATACAAAAATTGGCTGTTTGCTCGATAGTGAGGAAGAAAGTTGTAGACTGCAGAAAGATATCAATGGACTAGTCAGGTGGGTCGAAAAATGGCAAATGGAATCCAATCTGCAGAGGTTTGAGGTAATGCATTTGGGGAAGGCAAACGATGCAAGAGAATGCACAATAAACGGTAGGACACTGAGAAGTACAGAGGAACAGAGGGACCTTGGACTGTATGTCCACAGATCCCTGAACAAGCAGGATAAGTTAGATAACGTGGTCAGGAAAGTATACAGGATACTTTCCTTTATTAGCCAAGGCATAAAATATTAGAGCAGGGAGGTTATTCTAGAACTATGTAAAACACTAGTTAGGCCACAGTTAGAGTACTGCAGTTCCAACCACAACATGACAGGGAGGATGTGATCACACTAGAGAGGGGTACTGAGGAGATTTATAAGGATGTTGCCAGGAATGGAGAATTTTAGCTATGAGGAAAGATTGGATAGGCTGGGGTTGTTTTCTTTGGAATAGAGGAGACTGAGGGGAAATTTAATTGAGGTGCATAAAATTATGAGGGGCCTAGATAGAGTATATAGGAAGGACCTATTTCCCTTAGCAGGGAGGTCAGTAAGCAGGGGGATGAGATTTAACATCATTGGTGGAAGGATTAGAGGGGAGTTGAGGAGTTTTTCACCCAGAGGGTGGTGGGGGTCTGGAACTCACTGCCTGAAAGGGTGGTAGAGGCAGAAAGCTTCATAACATTTAAATAGTACTTGAATATGCAGTTGAAGTGCTGTAGCCTAGAGAGCTATTGGCCAAGAGCTGGAAATTGGGATTAGGCTGGATTGCTCTTTTTTGGCCTGCACAGACGCAGTGGACCTAAGAGCCTCCGTCTGTGCTGTAAATTTCTATGATTCTATTTCCTCCCTTAAAGGACATTAGCGAACCAGTTGGGTTTTTAGGACAATCTGGTAGTTTCATGGTCATCATTACTGAGACTAGCTTTTTATTCTAGACTTATTCATTTAATTACATTTAAATTTCCCCAGCAGCTGTGGTGGGATTTGAACTCCTGTCTCTGGATCATTAGTCCAGGCCGCTGGATCACTCTGGAAGGGAGGGATGATCTCCTCCGGCTCTCATGGCTGGAAGAGACCTTCTTGAAATGACATGTCTTTTAAAAAGTCCTTATTGACTGACTTTAATTATCACAGAATTATAGAATGATACATTCGGCCCCTTGTCCCTGTGCTAGCTCTTTGAAAGAGCTATCCAATTAGTCCCACTCACCCTGCTCTTTCCACACAGCCCTGTAAACCTTTCCATTTCAAATATTTACCCAATTCCCTTTTGAAAGATACTATTGAATCTGCTTCCACCGCCCTTTCAGGCAGCGCATTCCAGATCATCACAATTCACTGTGTGAAAAAAAATCTCCTCATCTCCCCCTCTGCTTTTTTGCCAACCTTTGCCAATCTGTCTCCTCTAGTTAACGACTCTCCTGCCACTGGAAATAGTTTCTCCTTATTTACTCGATCACAATTCTTCATAGTTTTCAACCCATGAAGGAGAAAGGAATAGAAGGTTATGCTGATAGGGTGAGATGAAGTAGGGTGGGAGGAGGCTCGTGTGGAGCATAAACACCAGTATAGACCAGTTGGACTGAATGGCCTGTTTCTGTGCTGTACATTCTACGTAACTCTGTGTAATTGCCAGATCATCGACGCACGTCCCATCACATTCACCACCCACTCTCGACCCGCCTGCCACACCAAATGCGCTTCAGGAGGAAGGTCCCTCGCCCTGAGCGCAAGAAGAAGAGAAGGAGGAAAAAGAAAAAGACTTCAGTGCCTCCGTCTGAGGTGACACCCACCATTCAGGAGGTGGATGAGGAGGAAGAAGAGGGGTCGGAGGTCGAGACCCAGGACAAGGAGCTTTCGGCCAATGAGGAGATGCGCGACCCGCCAAAGGTGAGGATCAGGGGGAGCCGTCTGGAAAGTGCGTCAAGTGCACTGACCTCTGACCTCCGGCCTGCTATCCCAGCCAAATATGAGAAACAGGGGTTTACGGTTTCCCCCCTTAACTAGTGGAGCTGGAGGCAGAGTGCATTGCGAACCTTTCAGCATGGATGTGGGCTAAAAGCACCCAGACTGAATCTGCATCAGAGACATTTGGAGGGATTCAGATGGTTGATATATAGAATAACAGATACCCGGGAGTGAGTTACAGACTGCAATCTAATCGAGGGGTTCGGGGGGTTTATATGTAGAATAACAGATACCCGGGAGTGAGTTACAGACTGGAATCTAAACGAGGGGTTCGGGGGGTTTATATGTAGAATAACAGATACCCGGAAGTGAGTTACAGACTGGAATCTAATCGGGGGGTTCGGTGGGTTTATATGGAGAATAACAGATACCCGGGAATGAGTTACAGACTGGAATCTAATTGAGGGTTTGGGAGGGTTTACATATAGAATAACAGATACCCGAGAGTGAGTTACAGACTGGAATCTAACCGAGGGGTTCAGGGGTTTACATATACAATAACAGATACCTGAGAGTGAGTTATAGACTGGAATCTAATCGAGCAGTTCGGGGGGTTTATATAGAGAATAACAGATACCCGGGAGTGAGTTACAGACTGGAATCTAACCGAGGGGTTCGGGGGTTTACAGAAAGAATAACAGATACCCGAGAGTGAGTTACAGACTGGAATCTAATCGAGCAGTTCGGTGGGTTTATATATAGAATAACAGATACCCGGGAGTGAGTTACAGGCTGGAATCTAACCGAGGGGTTCGGGGGTTTATATATAGAATAACAGATACCCGGGAGTGAGTTACAGGCTGGAATCTAACCGAGGGGTTCGGGGGTTTATATATTGAATAACAGATTCCCAGGAGTGAGTTACAGACTGGAATCTAATCGAGGGGTACGGAGTGTTTTTATATGGAATAATAGATACCTGGGAGTGAGTTACAGGCTGGAATCGAACCGTGGGGTTCGGGGGATTTATATATAGAATAACAGATTCCCAGGAGTGAGTTACAGACTGGAATTTAATGGAGGGGCTGGGGGGGGGTCGACATATCGAATAGCAGATACCCGGGAGTGAGTTACAGACTGGAATCCAATTGAGGGGTTCAGGGGGTTTATATATAGAATAACAGATACCCTTGAGTGAGTTACAGACTGAAATCTAATCGAGGGACTCGGGGGGGGTTTACATAGAGAATAAAAGATAACCGGGAGTGAGTTACAGGCTGGAAACTAATCGAGGGACTCAGGGGGGTTTTATATATAGAATAACAGATACCCGGGAGTGAGTTACAGGCTGGAAACTAATCGAGGGACTCAGGGGGGGTTTATATATAGAATAACAGACACCCGGGAGTGAGTTACAGACTGGAATGTAATCGAGGGGTTCGGGGGTTTATATATAGAATAACAGATACCCGGGAGCGAGTTACAGACTGGAATCAAATCGAGCGGTTCGGGTGGTTTAAAGATAGAACAACAGATACCCGGGAGTGAGTTACAGACTGGAATGTAATCGAGGGGTTCGGGGGTTTATATATAGAATAACAGATACCCGGGAGTGAGTTACAGACTGGAATGTAATCGAGGGGTTCGGGGGTTTATATATAGAATAACAGATACCCGGGAGTGAGTTACAAACTGGAATCTAATCGAGCAGTTCGGGGGGGGTTTATATATAGAATAACAGATACCCGGGAGTGAGTTACAAACTGGAATCTAATCGAGCAGTTCGGGGGGTTTATATATAGAATACAGATACCCGGGAGTGAGTTACAGACTGGAATCTAATCGAGCAGTTCGGGGGGTTTATATATAGAATACAGATACCCGGGAGTGAGTTACAGGCTGGAAACTAATCGAGCAGTTCGGGGAGTTTATATATAGAATAACAGATACCCGGGAGTGAGTTACAAACTGGAATCTAATCGAGCAGTTCGGGGGGTTTATATATAGAATACAGATACCCGGGAGTGAGTTACAGGCTGGAAACTAATCGAGCAGTTCGGGGAGTTTATATATAGAATAACAGATACCCGGGAGTGAGTTACAAACTGGAATCTAATCGAGCAGTACGGGGGTGTATATATTGAATAACAGATACCCGGGAGTGAGTTACAGACTGGAATCGAATCGAGGAGTTCGGGGGGTTTATATATAGAATACAGATACCCGGGAGTGAGTTACAGGCTGGAAACTAATCGAGCAGTTCGGGGAGTTTATATATAGAATAACAGATACCCGGGAGTGAGTTACAAACTGGAATCTAATCGAGCAGTTCGGGGGGTTTATATATAGAATACAGATACCCGGGAGTGAGTTACAGACTGGAATCTAATCGAGCAGTTCGGGGGGTTTATATATAGAATACAGATACCCGGGAGTGAGTTACAGGCTGGAAACTAATCGAGCAGTTCGGGGAGTTTATATATAGAATAACAGATACCCGGGAGTGAGTTACAAACTGGAATCTAATCGAGCAGTTCGGGGGGTTTATATATAGAATACAGATACCCGGGAGTGAGTTACAGGCTGGAAACTAATCGAGCAGTTCGGGGAGTTTATATATAGAATAACAGATACCCGGGAGTGAGTTACAAACTGGAATCTAATCGAGCAGTACGGGGGTGTATATATTGAATAACAGATACCCGGGAGTGAGTTACAGACTGGAATCGAATCGAGGGGTTCGGGGGGTTTATATATAGAATAACAGATACCCGGGAGTGAGTTACAGACTGGAATCTAATCGAGGGGTTCAGGGGGTTTATACATAGAGTAACAGATACCCGGGAGTGAGTTACAGACTGGAATCTAATCGAGGGGTTCGGGAGGTTGATATATAGAATAACAGAGACCCGGGAGTGAGTTACAGACTGGAATCTAATCGATGGGTTCGGGGGGTTTATATATAGAATCACAGATACCCGGGAGTGAGTTACAGACTGGAATCTAATCGAGGGGTTCAGGGGGTTTATATACAGAACAACAGATAACCGGGAGTGAGTTACAGACTGGAATCTAATCCAGGGGTTCGGGTGTTTACATATAGAATAGCAGATACCCGGGAGTGAGTTACAGACTGGAATCTAATCGAGGGGTTCGGGTCGTTTATATATAGAATAACAGATACCCGGGAGTGAGTTACAGACTGGAATGTAATCAAGGGGTTCGGGGGTTTATATATAGAATCACAGATACCCAGGAGTGAGTTACAGACTGGAATGTAATTGAGGGGTTCGGGGGTTTATGTATAGAATAACAGATACCCGGGAGTGAGTTACAGACTGGAATCTAATGGAGGGGTTCGGGATGTTTCTCTATAGAATAACAGATACCCGGGAGTGAGTTACAGACTGGAATCTAATCGAGGGTTTGGGGGGTTTATATATAGAATAACAGATACCCGGGAATGAGTTACAGACTGGAATCTAACCGAGGTGTTCGGGGGTTTATATATAGAATAACAGAGACCCGGGAGTGAGTTACAGACTGGAATCTAATCGATGGGTTCGGGGGGTTTATATATAGAATCACAGATACCCGGGAGTGAGTTACAAGCTGGGATCTAATCGAGGGGTACGGAGTTTTTTTATATGGAATAATCGATACCCGGGAGTGAGTTACAGAGTGGAATCTAATCGAGGGGTTCGGGATGTTTATATATAGAATAACAGATACCCGAGAGTGAGTTACAGACTTGAATTTAATAGAGGGGCTGGGGGGCGGTTTATATATAGAATAAAAGATTCCCGGGAGTGTGTTACAGACTTGAATCTAATTGAGGGGCTCGGGGGGTTTATATATCGAAGAACAGATGCATGGGAGTGAGTTACAGACTGGAATCTAATTGAGGGTTTGGGAGGGTTTATGCATTGAATAACAGATACCCGAGAGTGAGTTACAGGCTGGAATCTAATCGATGGATTCAGGGGGTTTATATGGAGAATAACAGATACCCGGGAGTGAGTTACAGACTGGAAACTAATTGAGGGGTTCGGGGGGTTTATTTGGAGAATAACAGATACCCGGGAGTGAGTTACAGACTGGAATCTAATCGAGGGGTTCGGGAGGTTGATATATAGAATAACAGAGACCCGGAAGTGAGTTACAGACTGGAATCTAATCGATGGGTTCGGGGGGTTTATATATAGAATCACAGATACCCGGGAGTGAGTTACAGACTGGAATCTAATTGAGGGGTTCGGGGGGTTTATATATAGAATAACAGATACCCGGGAGTGAGTTACAGACTGGAATCTAATTGAGGGGTTCGGGGGGTTTATATATAGAATAACAGATACCCGGGAGTGAGTTACAGACTGGAATCTAATTGAGGGGTTCAGGGGTTTATATATAGAATAATAGAGACCCGGGAGTGAGTTACAGACTGGAATCTAATGGAGGGGTTCGGGATGTTTCTCTATAGAATAACAGATACCCGGGAGTGAGTTACAGACTGGAATCTAATCGAGGGTTTGGGGGGTTTATATATAGAATAACAGATACCCGGGAATGAGTTACAGACTGGAATCTAACCGAGGTGTTCGGGGGTTTATATATAGAATAACTGATACCCGAGAGTGAGTTACAGACTGGAATCTAATCGAGCAGTTCGGGGGGTTTATATATAGAGTAACAGATACCCGGGAGTGAGTTACAGACTGGAATCTAATCGAGGGGTTCGGGAGGTTTATATATAGAATAACAGATCCCCGGGAGTGAGTTACAGACTGGAATCTAATCGATGGGTTCGGGGGGTTTATATATAGAATCACAGATACCCGGGAGTGAGTTACAAGCTGGGATCTAATCGAGGGGTACGGAGTTTTTTTATATGGAATAGTCGATACCCGGGAGTGAGTTACAGAGTGGAATCTAATCGAGTGGTTCGGGTGGTTTATATATAGAATAACAGATACCCGGGAGTGAGTTACAGGCTGGAATCTAAGGGAGGGGTTCGGGGGTTTTTATATAGAATAACAGATACCCGGGAGTGAGTTACAGGCTGGAATCTAACCGAGGGGTTCGGGGGTTTATATATTGAATAACAGATTCCCAGGAGTGAGTTACAGACTGGAATCTAATCGAGGGGTACGGAGTGTTTTTATATGGAATAATAGATACCTGGGAGTGAGTTACAGGCTGGAATCGAATCGAGGGGTTCGGGATGTTGATATATAGAATAACAGATACCCAGGAGTGAGTTACAGACTGGAATTTAATGGAGGGGCTGGGGGGGGTCGACATATCGAATAGCAGATACCCGGGAGTGAGTTACAGACTGGAATCCAATTGAGGGGTTCAGGGGGTTTAAATATAGAATAACAGATACCCGGGAGTGAGGTACTGAATGGAATCGAATCGAGGGGTTCAGGGGGTTTACATATAGAATAACAGATCCCCGGGAGAGAGTTACAGACTGGAATCTAATGGAGGTGTTCAGGGGGTTCTTATATAGAATAACAGATACCCTTGAGTGAGTTACAGACTGAAATCTAATCGAGGGACTCGGGGGGGGTTTACATAGAGAATAACAGATACCCGGGAGTGAGTTACAGACTGGAATCTAATCGAGGGGTTCAGGGGGTTTAAAAATAGAATAAAAGATAACCGGGAGTGAGTTACAGGCTGGAAACTAATCGAGGGACTCAGGGGGGTTTTATATATAGAATAACAGATACCCGGGAGCGAGTTACAGGCTGGAAACTAATCGAGGGACTCAGGGGGGGTTTATATATAGAATAACAGATACCCGGGAGTGAGTTACAGACTGGAATGTAATCGAGGGGTTCGGGGGTTTATATATAGAATACAGATACCCGGGAGTGAGTTACAGGCTGGAAACTAATAGAGGAACGCGGGGTGGGGTTTATATATAGAATAACAGATACCTGGGACTGAGTTACAGGCTGAAAACTAATCGAGCAGTTCGGGGAGTTTATATATAGAATAACAGATACCTGGGACTGAGTTACAGGCTGAAAACTAATCGAGCAGTTCGGGGAGTTTATATATAGAATAACAGATACCCGGGAGTGAGTTACAAACTGGAATCTAATCGAGCAGTTCGGGGGGTTTATATATAGAATACAGATACCCGGGAGTGAGTTACAGGCTGAAAACTAATCGAGCAGTTCGGGGAGTTTATATATAGAATAACAGATACCCGGGAGTGAGTTACAAACTGGAATCTAATCGAGCAGTTCGGGGGTGTATATATAGAATAACAGATACCCGGGAGTGAGTTACAGACTGGAATCGAATCGAGGGGTTCGGGGGGTTTATATATAGAATAACAGATACCCGGGAGTGAGTTACAGACTGGAATCTAATCGAGGGGTTCAGGGGGTTTATACATAGAGTAACAGATACCCGGGAGTGAGTTACAGACTGGAATCTAATCGAGGGGTTCGGGAGGTTGATATATAGAATAACAGAGACCCGGGAGTGAGTTACAGACTGGAATCTAACCGAGGTGTTCGGGGGTTTATATATAGAATAACAGAGACCCGGGAGTGAGTTACAGACTGGAATCTAATCGATGGGTTCGGGGGGTTTATATATAGAATCACAGATACCCGGGAGTGAGTTACAAGCTGGGATCTAATCGAGGGGTACGGAGTTTTTTTATATGGAATAATCGATACCCGGGAGTGAGTTACAGAGTGGAATCTAATCGAGGGGTTCGGGATGTTTATATATAGAATAACAGATACCCGAGAGTGAGTTACAGACTTGAATTTAATAGAGGGGCTGGGGGGCGGTTTATATATAGAATAAAAGATTCCCGGGAGTGTGTTACAGACTTGAATCTAATTGAGGGGCTCGGGGGGTTTATATATCGAAGAACAGATGCCCGGGAGTGAGTTACAGACTGGAATCTAATTGAGGGTTTGGGAGGGTTTATGCATTGAATAACAGATACCCGAGAGTTAGTTACAGACTGGAATCTAATTGAGGGGTTCGGGGGGTTTATATATAGAATAACAGATACCCGGGAGTGAGTTACAGACTGGAATCTAATCGATGGATTCAGGGGGTTTATATGGAGAATAACAGATACCCGGGAGTGAGTTACAGACTGGAAACTAATTGAGGGGTTCGGGGGGTTTATTTGGAGAATAACAGATACCCGGGAGTGAGTTACAGACTGGAATCTAATTGAGGGGTTCGGGGGGTTTATACTTAGAATAACAGATACCCGGGAGTGAGTTACAGACTGGAATCTAATCGAGGGGTTCGGGAGGTTGATATATAGAATAACAGAGACCCGGGAGTGAGTTACAGACTGGAATCTAATCGATGGGTTCGGGGGGTTTATATATAGAATCACAGATAGCCGGGAGTGAGTTACAGGCTGGAATCTAATCGAGGGGTTCAGGGGGTTTATATACAGAACAACAGATAACCGGGAGTGAGTTACAGACTGGAATCTAATCCAGGGGTTCGGGTGTTTACATATAGAATAGCAGATACCCGGGAGTGAGTTACAGACTGGAATCTAATCGAGGGGTTCGGGTCGTTTATATATAGAATAACAGATACCCGGGAGTGAGTTACAGACTGGAATGTAATCAAGGGGTTCGGGGGTTTATATATAGAATCACAGATACCCGGGAGTGAGTTACAGACTGGAATGTAATTGAGGGGTTCAGGGGTTTATATATAGAATAACAGATACCCGGGCGTGAGTTACAGACTGGAATCTAATCGAGGGTTTGGGGGGTTTATAAATAGAATAACAGATACCCGGGAATGAGTTACAGACTGGAATCTAACCGAGGTGTTCGGGGGTTTATATATAGAATAACAGATACCCGGGAGTGAGTTACAGACTGGAATCTAAACGAGCAGTTCGGGTGGTTTATATATAGAATAACAGATACCCGGGAGTGAGTTACTGACTGGAATTTAATAGAGCGGCTGGGGGGCGGTTTATATCTTGAATAACAGATTCCCGGGAGTGTGTTACAGACTTGAATCTAATTGAGGAGCTCGGGAGGTTTATATATAGAATAACAGATACCCGGGAGTGAGTTGCAGACGGGAATCTTATCGAGGGGTTCGTAGGGGGTCTGTATATAGAATAACAGATCCCCGGGAGTGAGTTACAGACTGGAATCTAATCGTGGGGTTCAGGGGGTTTATATATCGAATAACAGATCCCCGGGAGTGAGTTACAGACTGGAATCTAATCGAGCAGTTCGGGGGGTTTATATAAAGAATAACAGATACCCGGGAGCGAGTTACAGGCTGGAATCTAATCGAGGGGTTCGGTGGGGGTTTATAGATAGAATAACAGATACCCGGGAGTGAGTTACAGGCTGGAATCTAATCGAGGGGTTCAGGGGGTTTATATAAAGAATAACAGATACCCGGGAGTGAGTTACAGACTGGAATCTAACCGAGGGGTTCGGGGGTTTATATATAGAATAACAGATTCCCAGGAGTGAGTTACAGACTGGAATCTAATGGAGGGCTTCGGGATGTTTATTTATAGAATAACAGATATCCGAGAGTGAGTTACAGACTGGAATTTAATGGCGGGGCTGGGGGGCGGTTTATATATCGAATAACAGATTCCCGGGAGTGTGTTACAGACTGGAATCTAATCGAGGTGTTCGGGGGGTTTATATATAGAATACAGATACCCGGGAGTGAGTTCCAGGCTGGAATCTAATCGAGGGGTTCAGGGGGTTTATATATAGAAGAACAGATACCCGGGAGCTTTTTAAAGACTGGAATCTAATCGAGGGGTTCGGGGGGTTTATATATAGAATAACAGTTACCCGGGAGTGAGTTACAGACTGGAATCTAATCGAGGGGTTCGGGGGGTTTATATATAGAATAACAGATACCCGGGAGTGAGTTGCAGACTGGAATCTAATCGAGGGGTTCGGGGGGTTTATATATAGAATAACAGATACCCGGGAGTGAGTTACAGGCTGGAATCTAATCGAGGGGCTCGGGGGGTTTATATATAGAATAACAGATACCCGGGAGTGAGTTACAGGCTGGAATCTAATCGAGGGGCTCGGGGGGTTTATATATAGAATAACAGTTACCCGGGAGTGAGTTGCAGACTGGAATCTAATCGAGGGGTTCGGGGGGTTTATATATAGAATAACAGATACCCGGGAGTGAGTTACAGGCTGGAATCTAATCGAGGGGCTCGGGGGGTTTATATATAGAATAACAGATACCCGGGAGTGAGTTACAGGCTGGAATCTAATCGAGGGGCTCGGGGGGTTTATATATAGAATAACAGATACCCAGGAGTGAGTTGCAGACTGGAATTTAATAGAGTGGCTGGGGGGCGGTTTATATATAGAATAACAGATTCCCGGGAGTGAGTTACAGACTGGAATCTAATCGAGGGGTTCGGTGGGTTTATATATAGAATAACAGATACCCGGGAGTGAGTTACAGGCTGGAATCTAATCGAGGGGCTCGGGGAGTTTATATATAGAATAACAGATACCCGGGAGTGAGTTACAGACTGGAATCTAATCGAGGGGTTCGGTGGGTTTATATATAGGATAACAGATACCCAGGAGTGAGTTACAGACTGGAATCTAATCGAGGGGTTTGGGGGGGTTTATATATAGAATAACAGATACCCGGGAGTGAGTTACAGGCTGGAATCTAATCGAGGGGCTCGGGGGGTTTATATATAGAATAACAGATACCCGGGATTGAGTTACAGACTGGAATCTAATCGAGGAGTTCGGGGGTTTATATATAGAATAACAGTTACCCGGGAATGAGTTACAGACTGGAATCTAATCGAGGGGTTCGGGGGGTTTATATATAGAATAACAGATTCCCGGGTGTGTGTTACAGACTTGAATCTAATTGAGGGGTTCGGTGGGTTTATATATAGAATAACAGATACCCGGGAGTGAGTTACAGGCTGGAATCTAATCGAGGGGCTCGGGGGGTTTATATATAGAATAACAGATACCCGGGAGTGAGTTACAGACTGGAATCTAATCGAGGGGTTCGGTGGGTTTATATATAGGATAACAGATACCCAGGAGTGAGTTACAGACTGGAATCTAATCGAGGGGTTCGGGGGGTTTATATATAGAATAACAGATACCCGGGAGTGAGTTACAGACTGGAATCTAATCGAGGGGTTCGGTGGGTTTATATATAGAATAACAGATACCCAGGAGTGAGTTACAGACTGGAATCTAATCGAGGGGTTCGGGGGGTTTATATATAGAATAACAGATTCCCGGGTGTGTGTTACAGACTTGAATCTAATTGAGGGGTTCGGTGGGTTTATATATAGAATAACAGATACCCGGGAGTGAGTTACAGACTGGAATCTAATCGAGGGGTTCGGGGGGTTTATATATAGAATAACAGATTCCCGGGTGTGTGTTACAGACTTGAATCTAATTGAGGGGTTCGGGGGGTTTATACATAGAATAACAGATACCCGGGAGTGAGCTAAAGACTGGAATCTAATGGAGGGGTTCGGGGGGGGGTCTATTAAGAATAACGGATACCCGTGAGTGAGTTACAGAATGGAATCCAATTGAGGGGTTCAGGGGGTTTATATATGGCATAACAGATCCCCGGGAGTGAGTTACAGACTGGAAACTAATCGAGGGGTTCAGGGGGTTTATTTTTAGAATAACATACCCGAGAGTGAGTTACAGAATGGAATCCAATTGAGGAATTGAGGGGGTTTATATATAGAATAACAGATACCCGGGAGTGAGTTACAGACTGGAATCTAATCGAGGGGTTCGAGGGGTTTATATATAGAATAACAGATACCCGGGAGTGAGTTACAGACTGGAATCTAATCGAGGTGTTCGGGGGGTTTATATATAGAATACAGATACCCGGGAGTGAGTTCCAGGCTGGAATCTAATCGAGGGGTTCAGGGGGTTTATATATAGAATAACAGATACCCGGGAGTGAGTTACAGACTGGAATCTAACCGAGGGGTTCGGGGGTTTATATATAGAATAACAGAAACCCGGGAGTGAGTTACTGACTGGAATTTAATAGAGTGGCTGGGGGGCGCTTTATATATAGAATAACAGATACCCGGGAGTGAGTTACAGACTGGAATCTAATCGAGGGGTTCGGGGGGTTTATATATAGAATAACAGATTCCCGGGAGTGTGTTACAGACTTGAATCTAATCGAGGGGTTCGGGGGGTTTATACATAGAATAACAGATACCCGGGAGTGAGCTAAAGACAGGAATCTAATGGAGGGGTTCGGGGGGGTCCATATATAGAATAACAGATACCCGGGAGTGAGTTACAGAATGGAATCTAATTGAGGGGTTCAGGGGTTTTATATATAGAATAACAGATCCCCGGGAGTGAGTTACAGACGGGAAACTAATCGAGGGGTTCAGGGGGTTTATTTTTAGAATAACATACCCGGGAGTGAGTTACAGACTGAAATCTAATCGAGGTGTTCAGGGGGCTCATATATAGAATAACAGATACCCGAGAGTGAGTTACTGACGGGAATCTAATCGAGCAGTTCGGGGGGTTTACATATAGAATACAGATACCCAGGAGTGAGTTGCAGACTGGAATTTAATAGAGTGGCTGGGGGGCGGTTTATATATAGAATAACAGATTCCCGGGAGTGAGTTACAGACTGGAATCTAATCGAGGGGTTCGGTGGGTTTATATATAGAATAACAGATACCCGGGAGTGAGTTACAGGCTGGAATCTAATCGAGGGGCTCGGGGAGTTTATATATAGAATACAGATACCCAGGAGTGAGTTGCAGACTGGAATTTAATAGAGTGGCTGGGGGGCGGTTTATATATAGAATAACAGATTCCCGGGAGTGAGTTACAGACTGGAATCTAATCGAGGGGTTCGGTGGGTTTATATATAGAATAACAGATACCCGGGAGTGAGTTACAGGCTGGAATCTAATCGAGGGGCTCGGGGAGTTTATATATAGAATAACAGATACCCGGGAGTGAGTTACAGACTGGAATCTAATCGAGGGGTTCGGTGGGTTTATATATAGGATAACAGATACCCAGGAGTGAGTTACAGACTGGAATCTAATCGAGGGGTTTGGGGGGGTTTATATATAGAATAACAGATACCCGGGAGTGAGTTACAGGCTGGAATCTAATCGAGGGGCTCGGGGGGTTTATATATAGAATAACAGATACCCGGGATTGAGTTACAGACTGGAATCTAATCGAGGAGTTCGGGGGTTTATATATAGAATAACAGTTACCCGGGAATGAGTTACAGACTGGAATCTAATCGAGGGGTTCGGGGGGTTTATATATAGAATAACAGATTCCCGGGTGTGTGTTACAGACTTGAATCTAATTGAGGGGTTCGGTGGGTTTATATATAGAATAACAGATACCCGGGAGTGAGTTACAGGCTGGAATCTAATCGAGGGGCTCGGGGGGTTTATATATAGAATAACAGATACCCGGGAGTGAGTTACAGACTGGAATCTAATCGAGGGGTTCGGTGGGTTTATATATAGGATAACAGATACCCAGGAGTGAGTTACAGACTGGAATCTAATCGAGGGGTTCGGGGGGTTTATATATAGAATAACAGATACCCGGGAGTGAGTTACAGACTGGAATCTAATCGAGGGGTTCGGTGGGTTTATATATAGAATAACAGATACCCAGGAGTGAGTTACAGACTGGAATCTAATCGAGGGGTTCGGGGGGTTTATATATAGAATAACAGATTCCCGGGTGTGTGTTACAGACTTGAATCTAATTGAGGGGTTCGGTGGGTTTATATATAGAATAACAGATACCCGGGAGTGAGTTACAGACTGGAATCTAATCGAGGGGTTCGGGGGGTTTATATATAGAATAACAGATTCCCGGGTGTGTGTTACAGACTTGAATCTAATTGAGGGGTTCGGGGGGTTTATACATAGAATAACAGATACCCGGGAGTGAGCTAAAGACTGGAATCTAATGGAGGGGTTCGGGGGGGGGTCTATTAAGAATAACGGATACCCGTGAGTGAGTTACAGAATGGAATCCAATTGAGGGGTTCAGGGGGTTTATATATGGCATAACAGATCCCCGGGAGTGAGTTACAGACTGGAAACTAATCGAGGGGTTCAGGGGGTTTATTTTTAGAATAACATACCCGAGAGTGAGTTACAGAATGGAATCCAATTGAGGAATTGAGGGGGTTTATATATAGAATAACAGATACCCGGGAGTGAGTTACAGACTGGAATCTAATCGAGGGGTTCGAGGGGTTTATATATAGAATAACAGATACCCGGGAGTGAGTTACAGACTGGAATCTAATCGAGGTGTTCGGGGGGTTTATATATAGAATACAGATACCCGGGAGTGAGTTCCAGGCTGGAATCTAATCGAGGGGTTCAGGGGGTTTATATATAGAATAACAGATACCCGGGAGTGAGTTACAGACTGGAATCTAACCGAGGGGTTCGGGGGTTTATATATAGAATAACAGAAACCCGGGAGTGAGTTACTGACTGGAATTTAATAGAGTGGCTGGGGGGCGCTTTATATATAGAATAACAGATACCCGGGAGTGAGTTACAGACTGGAATCTAATCGAGGGGTTCGGGGGGTTTATATATAGAATAACAGATTCCCGGGAGTGTGTTACAGACTTGAATCTAATCGAGGGGTTCGGGGGGTTTATACATAGAATAACAGATACCCGGGAGTGAGCTAAAGACAGGAATCTAATGGAGGGGTTCGGGGGGGTCCATATATAGAATAACAGATACCCGGGAGTGAGTTACAGAATGGAATCTAATTGAGGGGTTCAGGGGTTTTATATATAGAATAACAGATCCCCGGGAGTGAGTTACAGACGGGAAACTAATCGAGGGGTTCAGGGGGTTTATTTTTAGAATAACATACCCGGGAGTGAGTTACAGACTGAAATCTAATCGAGGTGTTCAGGGGGCTCATATATAGAATAACAGATACCCGAGAGTGAGTTACTGACGGGAATCTAATCGAGCAGTTCGGGGGGTTTATATATAGAATACAGATACCCGGGAGTGTGTTACAGGCTGGAATCTAATCCAGGGGTTCAGGGGGTTTATATATAGAATAACAGATACCCGAGAGTGAGTTACAGACTGGAATCTAATCGAGGTGTTCAGGGGGTTTATACATAGAATATCAGATACCCGAGAGTGAGTTACTGACGGGAATCTAATCGAGCAGTTCGGGGGGTTTATATAGAGAATACAGATACCCGGGAGTCAGTTACAGACTGGAATCTAATTGAGGGGTTCCTGGGGTTTATATATAGAATAACAGTTACCCGGGAGTGAGTTACAGACTGGAATCTAATCGATGGGTTCGGGGGTTTTATATATAGAATAACAGACACCCGGGAGTGAGTTACAGGCTGGAATAGGATCGAGGGGCTCGGGGGGTTTATATATAGAATAACAGATACCCGGGAGTGAGTTACAGACTGGAATCTAATCGAGGGGTTCGGAGGGTTTATATATAGAATAACAGATACCCAGGAGTGAGTTACGGACTGGAATCTAATTGAGGGGTTCGGGGGGTTGGTAGATAGAATAACAGTTACCAGGGAGTGAGTTACAGACTGGAATCTAATCGATGGATTCGGGGGGTTTATATATAGAATAACAGATACCCGGGAGTGAGTTACAGGCTGGAATCTAATCGAGGGGTTCAGGGGTTTTACATATAGAAGAACAGATACCCGGGAGTGAGTTACAGGCTGGAATCTAACCGAGGGGTTCGGTGGTTTATATATAGAATAACAGAAACCCGGGAGTGAGTTACAGACTGGAATCTAATCGAGGGGCTGGGGGGCGGTTTATATATAGAATAACAGATTCCCGGGAGTGTGTTGCAGACTTGAATCTAATCGAGGGGCTCGGGGGGTTTATATATAGAATAACAGATACCCGGGAGTGAGCTAAAGACTGGAATCTAATGGAGGGGTTCGGGGGGGGGGGTCTATATATAGAATAACAGATACCCGGGAGTGAGTTACAGAATGGAATCCAATTGAGGGGTTCAGGGGGTTTATATATAGAATAACAGATCCCCGGGAGTGAGTTACAGACTGGAAACTAATCGAGGAGTTCAGGGGGTTTATTTTTAGAATAACATACCCGGGAGTGAGTTACAGACTGAAATCTAATCGAGGGACTCGGTGGGGGTTCATATATCGAATAACAGATACCCGGGAGTGAGTTACAGACTGGAATCTAATCGAGGGGTTTGGGAGGTTTATATATAGAATAGCAGATACCCGGGAGTGAGTTACAGACTGGAATGTAATTGAGGGGTTCGGGTGTTTATATATAGAATAGCAGATACCCGGGAGTGAGTTACAGACTGGAATCTAAACGAGCAGTTCGGGTGGTTTATATATAGAATAACAGACACCCGGGAGTGAGTTACAGACTGGAATCTAAACGAGCAGTTCGGGTGGTTTATATATAGAATAACAGATACCCGGGAGTGAGTTACAGACTGGAATCTAATTGAGGGGTTCGGGTGTTTATATATAGAATAGCAGATACCCGGGAGTGAGTTACAGACTGGAATCTAATCGAGGGGTTCGGGATGTTTATATTTAGAATAACAGATACCCGAGAGTCAGTTACTGACTGGAATCTAATTGAGGGGTTCCGGGGGTTTGTTTCTACAATAAGAAAATCCTGGCATGAGTTTTTCTTCATCTCCTGCTCTGATTCTTTTGCCAATCACCTTTAATCTGTGTAGTCTGGTTACTTGCCACTGGAAACAGTCTCTGCTTATTTGCTCTATCACAAAGAATGATTTTGAACACCTCTATTAACACTTCCCTTAACCTTCTGTGCTCTAAGAAGAACAATCGCTGTTTCTCTAAGTCTCTTATCCCTATTGAAGTATTGAACAAGTAGGGACAAGGTATTGTGGTGGTGGAGAGAGGTTGGAAGAGAGAGGAGTGCGAGGCTGGTGTCAGCAGGATTGCTGTGAGGGTCTCAGTGGAGTGCGTTATCTGTTTGAAATTGTTGTTGATTTTTTGCTTCCTCTTTTCGCAGTTCCAGCTGGCTTCACCTGAATCAACCGAGTCTCTCCTGATTGAGCAGCAGATCCTGGATCCCTCTCACCAGCCACCTGAACCTTATTCAGGACAGACGGAAAGGTGAGGTACTGTCCCAGGGGAAGCCAGTCAGTGTATGTTACAGCAACAAGTTCACTGACCTCAGTTTGGGGTGCCAATGAGGTTTGCCCCCCGCCCCCCACCCCCTGGGGATAGTAAATATCAACCCCGTGATTCCTATCCCTGATCTCCATCCAGTGACCAGCGAAGAGCACGAGGCCAGGATTGGCTTCAAACGACCTGCTCGTGGTCACTTAATTTGCAGGGCTGTAGGGAAGCAGTTGAAGCAGTGGAACTGATCGGATAGTTCTTTCAAAGAGCTAGCACAGGCACGATGGGCTGAGTGGCCTCCTTCTCGAAATCTGTGACACTATGAGGGGTCATCAGGTAATTGCTATCCCTTTACAACTACAGAATCACAGAAAGATTACAGAACTGAAGGAAGACATTCGGCCCATCGTGTCCGGAATGGCTCTCTGCTGAAGCAGAGGGGAGACAGTGGTGTAATGGTAATGTCACTGGACTAGTAATCCAGAGCCCCAGGCTGATGCTCTGGGGGCATGGGTTCAAATCCCACCACGGCAGATGGTGAAATTTGAATTCAATTAATAAATCTGAAATTAAAAGCTATTCTAATGATGGCCATGAAACCATTGTCGATTTGTTGTAAAAACCCATCTGGGGAAGGGAATCTGCTGTCCTTACCTGGTCTGACCTACATGTGACTCCAGACCCACAGCAATGTGGTTGACTCTATGCTAGTCTCACTCCCCCGTCTTTTCCCCGCAGCCCTGCAATTCTTTTCTTATCCAATTCCCTTTTGAAAGCCTTGATTGGTTCTGTGACTTCTTTCCCCTACACCGTCAGGCAGTACATTCCAGATCCTAAACACTCGCTGTGTAAACAAGTTTTTCCGAATGTCGCCTTTGGTTCTTTTGCCAATCGTCTTAAATCAGTGTTGTCTGGTTCTCAACCCTTCCACCAATATAGTTAGCCCAGCGAGGTAACACTGGCAACCCACATTCCTTGCTACTCACCAATTAATATAACTGCATTGTCGCAGTGTTTCTGTTCCGTCAGACTCACTCCTGCACTGACGTGTATTGTTTAATATTTATTTTTACCCCTCTTGCAGTTTTCTGAAACCTCCCCAGCAGTCCCCGGAGTTCTCCCTGAGGAGCCGTGACAAACGGAAGCCCCTGCACCGGAGCGCGACTGGCCAGCGGGCACGTTATGATCTGCGGGAGCGGATCTGCATTGGGAGCATGACTGCGCTGGGAGCCACTGTGTATCAGAAAGTACCAACCGATGACGCAGAGGCACAGATGCTCGCCACCGCTGACCTGGACGACATGAAAAGTAAGAAACTGTCATTCCTGGAAAAAAGGGATTAACGAATGGGGATAACACACAGGGATAACACACAGGGATAACACACTGGGATAAAACACTGGGATAACACACTGGGATAACACACTGGGATAACACACTGGGATAACACACTGGGATAAAACACTGGGATAAAACACTGGGATAACACACTGGGATAACACACTGGGATAAAACACTGGGATAACACACTGGGATAAAACACTGGGATAAAACACTGGGATAACACACTGGGATAACACACTGGGATAAAACACTGGGATAACACACTGGGATAACACACTGGGATAAAACACTGGGATAAAACACTGGGATAACACACTGGGATAAAACACTTGGATAACACACTGGGATAACACACTGGGATAACACACTGGGATAACACACTGGGATAAAACACTGGGATAACACACTGGGATAACACACTGGGATAACACACAGGGATAACACACTGGGATAACACACTGGGACAACACACTGGGACAACACACTGGGATAACACACTGGGATAACACACTGGGATAACACACTGGGATAAAACACTGGGATAACACACTGGGATAACACACTGGGACAACACACTGGGATAACACACTGGGATAACACACTGGGATAAAACACAGGGACAACACACTGGGATAACACACTGGGATAAAACACTGGGATAAAACACTGGGATAACACACTGGGATAACACACTGGGATAAAACACTGGGATAAAACACTGGGATAACACACTGGGATAACACACTGGGATAAAACACTGGGATAACACACTGGGATAACACACTGGGACAACACACTGGGATAACACACTGGGATAACACACTGGGATAAAACACTGGGATAAAACACTGGGATAAAACACTGGGATAACACACTGGGATAACACACTGGGATAAAACACTGGGATAAAACACTGGGATAACACACTGGGATAACACACTGGGATAAAACACTGGGATAAAACACTGGGATAAAACACTGGGATAACACACTGGGATAACACACTGGGATAACACACTGGGATAAAACACAGGGACAACACACTGGGACAACACACTGGGATAACACACTGGGATAAAACACTGGGATAACACACTGGGATAACACACTGGGATAACACACTGTGATAACATACTGGGATAACACACTGGGATAAAACACTGGGACAACACACTGTGATAAAACACTGGGACAACACACTGTGATAAAACACTGGGATAACACACTGTGATAAAACACTGGGATAACACACCGGGATAACACACTGGGATAACACACTGTGATAACACACTGGGATAACACACGGGGATAACACACGGGGATAACACACTGGGATAACACACTGGGATAAAACACTGGGATAACACACTGGGATAAAACACTGGGATAACACACTGTGATAAAACACTGGGATAACACACTGGGATAACACACTGGGATAAAATACTGGGATAACACACTGGGATAAAACACTGGGATAAAACACTGGGATAAAACACTGGGATAAAACACTGGGATAAAACACTGGGATAACACACTGGGATAAAACACTGGGATAACACACTGGGATAACACACTGGGATAACACACTGGGATAAAACACAGGGACAACACACTGGGATAACACACTGGGATAACACACTGGGATAACACACTGGGATAAAACACTGGGATAACACACTGTGATAACACACTGGGATAACACACTGGGATAAAACACTGGGACAACACACTGTGATAAAACACTGGGACAACACACTGGGATAAAACACTGGGATAACACACTGGGATAACACACTGGGATAACACACTGGGATAACACACTGGGATAACACACTGTGATAACACACTGGGATAACACACTGGGATAACACACTGGGATAAAACACTGGGATAAAACACTGGGATAACACACTGGGATAAAACACTGGGATAACACACTGTGATAAAACACTGGGATAACACACTGGGATAACACACTGGGATAACACACTGGGATAACACACTGTGATAAAACACTGGGATAACACACTGGGATAACACACTGGGATAACACACTGTGATAACACACTGGGATAACACACTGGGATAACACACTGGGATAACACACTGGGATAAAACACTGGGATAACACACTGGGATAACACACTGGGATAAAACACTGGGATAACACACTGGGATAACACACTGGCATAACACACTGGGATAACACACTGGGATAACACACTGGGATAACACACTGTGATAGCACACTGGGATAACACACTGGGATAACACATTGGGATAACACACTGGGACAACACACTGGGATTACACACTGTGATAGCACACTGGCATAACACACTGGCATAACACACTGGGATAACACACTGTGATAGCACACTGTGATAGCACACTGTGATTACACACTGGGATAACACACTGGGATAACACACTTGGATAACACACTAGGATAACACACTAGGATAGCACCCTGGGATAACACACTGTGATAACAAACTGTGATAGCACACTGTGATAACACACTGGGATAACACACTGGCATAACACACTGGGATAACAAACTGTGATAGCACACTGTGATAACACACTGGGATAACACACTGGCATAACACACTGGGATAACACACTGGGATAACACACTGTGATAGCACACTGTGATAACACACTGGGATAACACACTGTGATAACACACTGGGATAGCACACTGGGATAGCACACTGGGATAACACACTGGAATAACACACTGTGATAACACACTGGGATATTGCACTGTGATAACACACTGTGATAACACACTGTGATAACACACTGTGATAGCACACTGGGATAACAAACTGGGATAACACACTGGGATAACACACTGGGATATTGCACTGTGATAAAACACTGTGATAAAACACTGTGATAGCACACTGTGATAGCACACTGTGATAGCACACTGTGATAACACACTGAGATAACACACTGGGATAACACACTGGGATAACACACTGTGATAGCACACTGTGATAACACACTGGGATAACACACTGTGATAGCACACTGGGATAACACACTGGGATAACACACTGTGATAGCACACTGTGATAGCACACTGTGATAACACACTGGGATAACACACTGTGATAGCACACTGTGATAAAACACTGGGCTAACACACTGGGCTAACACACTGGGCTAACACACTGGGATAACACACTGGGATAACACACTGGGATAACACACTGGGATAACACACTGGGATAACACACTGGGATAACACACTCGGATAACCCATTGGGATAACACACTGTGATAGCACACTGTGATAGCACACTGTGATAACACACTGGGATAACACACTGGGACAACACACTGGGATTACACACTGTGATAGCACACTGGCATAGCACACTGGCATAACACACTGGAATGACACACTGTGAAAGCACACTGGCATAGCACACTGGCATAGCACACTGGGATAACACACTGGGATAACACACTGTGATAACACACTGGGATATTGCACTGTGATAACACACTGTGATAACACACTGTGATAGCACACTGTGAGAACACACTGGGATAACACACTGGGATAACACACTGGGATAGCACACTGTGATAACACACTGAGATAACACACTGGGATATTGCACTGTGATAACACACTGTGATAACACACTGTGATAACACACTGTGATAGCACACTGTGATAGCACACTGTGATAGCACACTGTGATAGCACACTGGGATAACAAACTGGGATAACAAACTGGGATAACACACTGGGATAACACACTGTGATAACACACTGTGATAAAACACTGTGATAACACACTGGGATAACACACTGTGATAGCACACTGTGATAAAACACGGTGATAGCACACTGTGAGAACACACTGGGATAACACACTGGGATAGCACACTGTGATAGCACACTGTGAAAGCACACTGGGATAACACACTGGGATAACACACTGGGATATTGCACTGTGATAACACACTGTGATAAAACACTGTGATAGCACACTGTGAGAACACTGGGATAACACACTGGGATAACACACTGGGATAACACACTGGGATAAAACACTGTGATAGCACACTGTGATAGCACACTGTGAGAACACACTGGGATAACACACTGGGATAACACACTGGGATAACACACTGTGATAAAACACTGTGATAGCACACTGTGAGAACACACTGTGATAACACACTGTGAGAACACACTGTGAGAACACACTGTGAGAACACACTGTGAGAACACACTGTGAGAACACACTGTGAGAACACACTGGGATAACACACTGGGATAACACACTGGGATAGCACACTGTGATAACACACTGTGATAACACACTGTGATAACACACTGGGATAACACACTGGGATAACACACTGGGATATTGCACTGTGATAACACACTGGGATAACACACTGCGATAACACACTGGGATAACACACTGGGATATTGCACTGGGATAACACACTGGGATAACACACTGGGATAACACACTGGGCTAACACACTGGGATAACACACTGTGATAACACACTGGGATAACACACTGTGATAACACACTGGGATAACACACTGTGATAGCACACTGTGATAACACACTGGGATAACACACTGGGACAACACACTGGGACAACACACTTGGATTACACACTGTGATAGCACACTGGCATAGCACACTGGCATAACACACTGGGATAACACACTGTGATAGCACACTGTGAGAACACACTGGGAAAACACACTGGGAAAACACACTGGGATAACACACTGGGATAGCACACTGTGATAACACACTGAGATAACACACTGGGATAACACACTGGGATATTGCACTGTGATAACACACTGTGATAACACACTGTGATAACACACTGTGATAACACACTGTGATAACACACTGTGATAGCACACTGTGATAGCACACTGGGATAACAAACTGGGATAACACACTGGGATAACACACTGTGATAACACACTGTGTTAAAACACTGTGATAACACACTGGGATAACACACTGTGATAGCACACTGTGAGAACACACTGGGATAACACACTGGGATAGCACACTGGGATAACACACTGGGATAACACACTGGGATAACACACTGTGATAAAACACTGTGATAGCACACTGTGAGAACACACTGTGAGAACACACTGTGAGAACACACTGTGAGAACACACTGTGAGAACACACTGGGATAACACACTGGGATAACACACTGGGATAACACACTGGGATAGCACACTGTGATAACACACTGTGATAACACACTGTGATAACACACTGGGATAACACACTGGGATAACACACTGGGATATTGCACTGTGATCACACACTGGGATAACACACTGGGATAACACACTGCGATAACACACTGGGATAACACACTGGGATATTGCACTGGGATAACACACTGGGATAACACACTGGGATAACACACTGGGATAACACACTGTTAACACACTGGGATAACACACTGGGATAACACACTGGGATATTGCACTGTGATAACACACTGTGATAGCACACTGTGAGAACACTCTGGGATAACACACTGGGATACACACTGTGATAAAACACTGTGATAGCACACTGTGAGAACACACTGGTATAACAGACTGGGATAACACACTGGGATAACACACTGGAATAACACACTGGGATAACACACTGGGATATCACACTGGGATAACACACTGGGATAACACACTGGGATAACACACTGGGATAACGCACGGTGATAACACACTGGGATAACACACTGGGATAACACACTGATAACACACTGGGATAACACACTGGGATAACACACTGGAATATTGCACTGTGATAACACACTGTGATAAAACACTGTGATAGCACACTGTGAGAACACTCTGGGATAACACACTGGGATACACACTGTGATAAAACACTGTGATAGCACACTGTGAGAACACACTGGGATAACACACTGGGATAACACACTGGAATAACACACTGGGATAACACACTGGGATATCACACTGGGATAACACACTGGGATAACACACTGGGATAACACACTGGGATAACACACTGGGATATTGCACTGTGATAACACACTGTGATAACACACTGGGATAGCACACTGTGATAACACACTGTGATAACACACTGTGATAAAACACCGGGATAACACACTGGGATAACACACTGCGATAACACACTGGGATAATGCACTGGGATAACACACTTGGATAACACACTGGGATATTGCACTGTGATAACACACTGTGATAACACACTGTGATAACACACTGTGATAACACACTGGGAAAACACACTGGGATAACACACTGCGATAACACACTGGGATAACGCACTGGGATATTGCACTGTGATAACACACTGGGATATAGCACTGTGATAGCACACTGGGATAACACACTGGGATAACACACTGGGATAACACACTGGGATAACAAACTGGGATAACACACTGGGATAACACACTGTGATAACACACTGTGATAAAACACTGTGATAACACACTGGGATAACACACTGTGATAGCACACCGTGATAGCACACTGTGATAAAACACTGTGATAGCACACTGTGAGAACACACTGGGATAACACACTGGGATAACACACTGGGATAACACACTGGGATAGCACACTGTGATAGCACACTGTGAAAGCACACTGGGATAACACACTGGGATAACACACTGGGATAACACACTGGGATATTGCACTGTGATAACACGCTGTGATAAAACACTGTGATAGCACACTGTGAGAACACTGGGATAACACACTGGGATAAAACACTGTGATAGCACACTGTGAGAACACACTGGGATAACACACTGGGATAACACACTGGGATAACACACTGGGATAACACACTGGGATAACACACTGTGATAAAACACTGTGATAGCACACTGTGAGAACACACTGTGAGAACACACTGTGAGAACACACTGTGAGAACACACTGTGAGAACACACTGTGAGAACACACTGTGAGAACACACTGTGAGAACACACTGGGATAGCACACTGGGATAGCACACTGTGATAACACACTGTGATAACACACTGTGATAACACACTGTGATAACACACTGTGATAACACACTGGGATAACACACTGGGATAACACACTGGGATAACACACTGGGATATTGCACTGTGATAACACACTGCGATAACACACTGGGATAACACACTGGGATATTGCACTGGGATAACACACTGGGATAACACACTGGGATAACACACTGGGATAACACACTGGGCTAACACACTGGGATAACACACTGGGATAACACACTGTGATAGCACACTGGGATAACACACTGTGATAACACACTGGGATAACACACTGTGATAGCACACTGTGATAGCACACTGTGATAACACACTGGGATAACACACTGGGACAACACACTTGGATTACACACTGTGATAGCACACTGGCATAGCACACTGGCATAACACACTGGGATAACACACTGTGATAGCACACTGTGAGAACACACTGGGATAACACACTGGGATAGCACACTGTGATAACACACTGAGATAACACACTGGGATAACACACTGGGATATTGCACTGTGATAACACACTGTGATAACACACTGTGATAACACACTGTGATAACACACTGTGATAACACACTGTGATAGCACACTGTGATAGCACACTGGGATAACAAACTGGGATAACACACTGGGATAACACACTGTGATAACACACTGTGATAAAACACTGTGATAACACACTGGGATAACACACTGTGATAGCACACTGTGATAAAACACTGTGATAGCACACTGTGAGAACACACTGGGATAACACACTGGGATAACACACTGGGATAACACACTGGGATAGCACACTGGGATAGCACACTGTAATAGCACACTGTGAGAACACTGGGATAACACACTGGGATAACACACTGGGATAACACACTGGGATAAAACACTGATAGCACACTGTGAGAACACACTGGGATAACACACTGGGATAACACACTGGGATAACACACTGGGATAACACACTGTGATAACACACTGGGATAACACACTGGGATATTGCACTGTGATCACACACTGGGATAACACACTGCGATAACACACTGGGATAACACACTGGGATATTGCACTGGGATAACACACTGGGATAACACACTGGGATAACACACTGGGATAACACACTGGGATAACACACTGTTAACACACTGGGATAACACACTGGGATAACACACTGGGATATTGCACTGTGATAACACACTGTGATAAAACACTGTGATAGCACACTGTGAGAACACTCTGGGATAACACACTGGGATACACACTGTGATAAAACACTGTGATAGCACACTGTGAGAACACACTGGGATAACACACTGGGATAACACACTGGGATAACACACTGGAATAACACACTGGGATATCACACTGGGATAACACACTGGGATAACACACTGGGATAACACACTGGGATAACACACTGGGATATTGCACTGTGATAACACACTGGGATAACACACTGGGATAACACACTGGGATAACACACTGATAACACACTGGGATAACACACTGGGATAACACACTGGGATATTGCACTGTGATAACACACTGTGATAAAACACTGTGATAGCACACTGTGAGAACACTCTGGGATAACACACTGGGATACACACTGTGATAAAACACTGTGATAGCACACTGTGAGAACACACTGGGATAACACACTGGGATAACACACTGGGATAACACACTGGAATAACACACTGGGATAACACACTGGGATATCACACTGGGATAACACACTGGGATAACACACTGGGATAACACACTGGGATATTGCACTGTGATAACACACTGTGATAACACACTGGGATAGCACACTGTGATAACACACTGTGATAAAACACCGGGATAACACACTGGGATAACACACTGCGATAACACACTGGGATAATGCACTGGGATATTGCACTGTGATAACACACTGGGATATAGCACTGTGATAACACACTTGGATAACACACTGGGATATTGCACTGTGATAACACACTGTGATAACACACTGTGATAACACACTGGGAAAACACACTGGGATAACACACTGCGATAACACACTGGGATAACGCACTGGGATATTGCACTGTGATAACACACTGGGATATAGCACTGTGATAGCACACTGGGATAACACACTGGGATAACACACTAGGATAACACACTGGGATAACACACTGAGATAACGCACTGGGATATCGCACTGTGATAACACACTGTGATAACACACTGTGATAACACACTGTGATAACACACTGGGATAACACACTGGGATAACACTTTGGGATAACACACTTTGATAGCACACTGTGATAACACACTGGGATAACACACTGTGATAACACACTGGGATACCACACTGTGATATCACACTGTGATAGCACACTGTGATAACACACTGGGATAGCACACTGGGATAGCACACTGGGATAACACACTGGGATAACACACTGGGATAACACACTGGGATAACACACTGGGATAACACACTGGGATAACACACTGTGATAAAACACTGTGATAGCACACTGTGATAGCACACTGTGAGAACACACTGTGAGAACACACTGTGAGAACACACTGTGAGAACACACTGTGAGAACACACTGTGAGAACACACTGTGAGAACACACTGTGAGAACACACTGGGATAACACACTGGGATAACACACTGGGATAGCACACTGTGATAACACACTGGGATAACACACTGGGATATTGCACTGTGATAACACACTGGGATAACACACTGCGTTAACACACTGGGATAACACACTGGGATATTGCACTGGGATAACACACTGGGATAACACACTGGGATAACACACTGGGATAACACACTGGGCTAACACACTGGGATAACACACTGGGATAACACACTGGGATAACACACTGTGATAACACACTGTGATAACACACTGGGATAACACACTGGGATAACACACTGTGATAACACATTGGGATAACACACTGTGATAGCACACTGTGATAGCACACTGTGATAGCACACTGTGATAACACACTGGGATAACACACTGGGACAACACACTTGGATTACACACTGTGATAGCACACTGGCATAGCACACTGGCATAACACACTGGGAAAACACACTGGGATAGCACACTGGGATAGCACACTGTGATAACACACTGAGATAACACACTGGGATAACACACTGGGATATTGCACTGTGATAACACACTGTGATAACACACTGTGATAACACACTGTGATAGCACAATGTGATAGCACACTGGGATAACAAACTGGGATAACAAACTGGGATAACACACTGTGATAACACACTGTGATAACACACTGGGATAACACACTGTGATAGCACACTGTGATAGCACACTGTGATAGCACACTGTGATAAAACACTGTGATAGCACACTGTGAGAACACACTGGGATAACACACTGGGATAACACACTGGGATAGCACACTGGGATAACACACTGGGATAACACACTGGGATAGCACACTGTGATAGCACACTGTGAGAACACTGGGATAACATACTGGGATAACACACTGGGATAAAACACTGTGATTGCACACTGTGAGAACACACTGGGATAACACACTGGGATAACACACTGGGATAACACACTGTGATAAAACACTGTGATAAAACACTGTGATAGCACACTGTGAGAACACACTGTGAGAACACACTGTGAGAACACACTGTGAGAACACACTGGGATAACACACTGGGATAACACACTGGGATAGCACACTGTGATAACACACTGTGATAACACACTGTGATAACACACTGGGATAACAAACTGGGATAACACACTGGGATATTGCACTGTGATCACACACTGGGATAACACACTGGGATAACACACTGCGATAACACACTGGGATAACACACTGGGATAACACACTGGGATATTGCACTGGGATAACACACTGGGATAACACACTGGGATAACACACTGATAACACACTGGGATAACACACTGGGATAACACACTGGGATATTGCACTGGGATATTGCACTGTGATAACACACTGTGATAAAACACTGTGATAGCACACTGTGAGAACACTCTGGGATAACACACTGGGATACACACTGTGATAAAACACTGTGATAGCACACTGTGAGAACACACTGGGATAACACACTGGGATAACACACTGGGATAACACACTGGAATAACACACTGGGATAACACACTGGGATAACACACTGGGATAACACACTGGGATAACACACTGGGATATTGCACTGTGATAACACACTGGGATAACACACTGGGATAACACACTGGGATAACACACTGGGATAACACACTGATAACACACTGGGATAACACACTGGGATAACACACTGTGATAACACACTGTGATAAAACACTGTGATAACACACTGGGATAACACACTGTGATAGCACACTGTGATAAAACACTGTGATAGCACACTGTGAGAACACACTGGGATAACACACTGGGATAACACACTGGGATAGCACACTGGGATAACACACTGGGATAACACACTGGGATAGCACACTGTAATAGCACACTGTGAGAACACTGGGATAACACACTGGGATAACACACTGGGATAACACACTGGGATAAAACACTGATAGCACACTGTGAGAACACACTGGGATAACACACTGGGATAACACACTGTGATAACACACTGGGATAACACACTGGGATATTGCACTGTGATCACACACTGGGATAACACACTGCGATAACACACTGGGATAACACACTGGGATATTGCACTGGGATAACACACTGGGATAACACACTGGGATAACACACTGGGATAACACACTGGGATAACACACTGTTAACACACTGGGATAACACACTGGGATATTGCACTGTGATAACACACTGTGATAAAACACTGTGATAGCACACTGTGAGAACACTCTGGGATAACACACTGGGATACACACTGTGATAAAACACTGTGATAGCACACTGTGAGAACACACTGGGATAACACACTGGGATAACACACTGGGATAACACACTGGAATAACACACTGGGATAACACACTGGGATATCACACTGGGATAACACACTGGGATAACACACTGGGATAACACACTGGGATATTGCACTGTGATAACACACTGGGATAACACACTGGGATAACACACTGATAACACACTGGGATAACACACTGGGATAACACACTGGGATATTGCACTGTGATAACACACTGTGATAAAACACTGTGATAGCACACTGTGAGAACACTCTGGGATAACACACTGGGATACACACTGTGATAAAACACTGTGATAGCACACTGTGAGAACACACTGGGATAACACACTGGGATAACACACTGGGATAACACACTGGAATAACACACTGGGATAACACACTGGGATATCACACTGGGATAACACACTGGGATAACACACTGGGATAACACACTGGGATATTGCACTGTGATAACACACTGTGATAACACACTGGGATAGCACACTGTGATAACACACTGTGATAAAACACCGGGATAACACACTGCGATAACACACTGGGATAATGCACTGGGATATTGCACTGTGATAACACACTGGGATATAGCACTGTGATAACACACTTGGATAACACACTGGGATATTGCACTGTGATAACACACTGTGATAACACACTGTGATAACACACTGGGAAAACACACTGGGATAACACACTGCGATAACACACTGGGATAACGCACTGGGATATTGCACTGTGATAACACACTGGGATATAGCACTGTGATAGCACACTGGGATAACACACTGGGATAACACACTAGGATAACACACTGGGATAACACACTGAGATAACGCACTGGGATATCGCACTGTGATAACACACTGTGATAACACACTGTGATAACACACTGTGATAACACACTGGGATAACACACTGGGATAACACTTTGGGATAACACACTTTGATAGCACACTGTGATAACACACTGGGATAACACACTGTGATAACACACTGGGATACCACACTGTGATAGCACACTGTGATAGCACACTGTGATAGCACACTGTGATAACACACTGGGATAACACACTGGGATAGCACACTGGGATAGCACACTGGGATAACACACTGGGATAACACACTGGGATAACACACTGGGATAACACACTGTGATAAAACACTGTGATAGCACACTGTGATAGCACACTGTGAGAACACACTGTGAGAACACACTGTGAGAACACACTGTGAGAACACACTGTGAGAACACACTGTGAGAACACACTGTGAGAACACACTGGGATAACACACTGGGATAACACACTGGGATAGCACACTGGGATAGCACACTGGGATAACACACTGGGATAACACACTGGGATAACACACTGGGATATTGCACTGTGATAACACACTGGGATAACACACTGCGTTAACACACTGGGATAACACACTGGGATATTGCACTGGGATAACACACTGGGATAACACACTGGGATAACACACTGGGATAACACACTGGGCTAACACACTGGGATAACACACTGGGATAACACACTGGGATAACACACTGTGATAACACACTGGGATAACACACTGTGATAACACATTGGGATAACACACTGTGATAGCACACTGTGATAGCACACTGTGATAGCACACTGTGATAACACACTGGGATAACACACTGGGACAACACACTTGGATTACACACTGTGATAGCACACTGGCATAGCACACTGGCATAACACACTGGGAAAACACACTGGGATAGCACACTGGGATAGCACACTGTGATAACACACTGAGATAACACACTGGGATAACACACTGGGATATTGCACTGTGATAACACACTGTGATAACACACTGTGATAACACACTGTGATAGCACAATGTGATAGCACACTGGGATAACAAACTGGGATAACACACTGGGATAACACACTGTGATAACACACTGTGATAAAACACTGTGATAACACACTGGGATAACACACTGTGATAGCACACTGTGATAAAACACTGTGATAGCACACTGTGAGAACACACTGGGATAACACACTGGGATAACACACTGGGATAACACACTGGGATAGCACACTGGGATAACACACTGGGATAACACACTGGGATAGCACACTGTGATAGCACACTGTGAGAACACTGGGATAACACACTGGGATAACACACTGGGATAACACACTGGGATAAAACACTGTGATTGCACACTGTGAGAACACACTGGGATAACACACTGGGATAACACACTGGGATAACACACTGTGATAAAACACTGTGATAAAACACTGTGATAGCACACTGTGAGAACACACTGTGAGAACACACTGTGAGAACACACTGTGAGAACACACTGTGAGAACACACTGTGAGAACACACTGGGATAACACACTGGGATAACACACTGGGATAGCACACTGTGATAACACACTGTGATAACACACTGTGATAACACACTGTGATAACACACTGGGATAACAAACTGGGATAACACACTGGGATATTGCACTGTGATCACACACTGGGATAACACACTGGGATAACACACTGCGATAACACACTGGGATAACACACTGGGATAACACACTGGGATATTGCACTGGGATAACACACTGGGATAACACACTGGGATAACACACTGGGATAACACACTGATAACACACTGGGATAACACACTGGGATAACACACTGGGATATTGCACTGGGATATTGCACTGTGATAACACACTGTGGTAAAACACTGTGATAGCACACTGTGAGAACACTCTGGGATAACACACTGGGATACACACTGTGATAAAACACTGTGATAGCACACTGTGAGAACACACTGGGATAACACACTGGGATAACACACTGGGATAACACACTGGGATAACACACTGGAATAACACACTGGGATAACACACTGGGATAACACACTGGGATAACACACTGGGATAACACACTGGGATAACACACTGGGATAACACACTGGGATATTGCACTGTGATAACACACTGGGATAACACACTGGGATAACACACTGGGATAACACACTGATAACACACTGGGATAACACACTGGGATAACACACTGGGATATTGCACTGTGATAACACACTGTGATAAAACACTGTGATAGCACACTGTGAGAACACTCTGGGATAACACACTGGGATACACACTGTGATAAAACACTGTGATAGCACACTGTGAGAACACACTGGGATAACACACTGGGATAACACACTGGAATAACACACTGGGATAACACACTGGGATATCACACTGGGATAACACACTGGGATAACACACTGGGATAACACACTGGGATAACACACTGGGATAACACACTGGGATATTGCACTGTGATAACACACTGCGATAACACACTTGGATAACACACTGGGATATTGCACTGCGATAACACACTGTGATAACACACTGTGATAACACACTGGGATAGCACACTGTGATAACACACTGTGATAAAACACCGGGATAACACACTGGGATAACACACTGCGATAACACACTGGGATAATGCACTGGGATATTGCACTGTGATAACACACTGGGATATAGCACTGTGATAACAAACTTGGATAACACACTGGGATATTGCACTGTGATAACACACTGGGAAAACACACTGGGATAACACACTGCGATAACACACTGGGATAACGCACTGGGATATTGCACTGTGATAACACACTGGGATATAGCACTGTGATAGCACACTGGGATAACACACTGGGATAACACACTGAGATAACGCACTGGGATATTGCACTGTGATAACACACTGTGATAACACACTGTGATAACACACTGTGATAACACACTGGGATAACACACTGGGATAACACACTGGGATAACACACTGGGATAACACACTGGGATAACACTTTGGGATAACACACTTTGATAGCACACTGTGATAACACACTGGGATAACACACTGTGATAACACACTGAAATACCACACTGTGATCGCACACTGTGATAGCACACTGTGATAACACACTGGGATAGCACACTGGGATAGCACACTGGGATAGCACACTGGGATAGCACACTGGGATAACACACTGGGATAACACACTGGGATAACACACTGGGATAACACACTGTGATAACACACTGGGATACACACTGGGATAACACACTGGGATAAAACACTGTGATAGCACACTGTGATTACACACTGGGATAACACACTGGGATAACACACTGGGATAACTCACTGGGATAGCACACTGCGATAACACACTGGGATAACACACTGGGATAACACACTTGGATAGCACACTGTGATAGCACACTGGGATAACACACTGTGATAGCACACTGGGATAACACACTGGGATAACACACTGGGATAACACACTGTGATAGCACACTGGGATAACACACTGGGATAACACACTGGGATAGCACACTGCGATAACACACTGGGATAACACACTGGGATAACACACTGGGATAACACACTGGGATAGCACACTGTCATAGCACATTGGGATAACACACTGTGATAACACACTGGGATAACACATTGTGATAACACACTGTGATAACACACTGGGATAGCACACTGTGATAAAACACCGGGATAACACACCGGGATAACACACTGGGAAAACACACTGCGATAACACACTGGGATAACGAACTGGGATATTGCACTGTGATAACACACTGGGATATAGCACTGGGATAACACACTGGGATAACACACTGGGGTAACACACTGGGATAACGCACTGGGATATTGCACTGTGATAACACACTGTGATAACACACTGTGATAACACACTGGGATAACACACTGGGATAACACTTTGGGATAACACACTGTGATAGCACACTGTGATAACACACTGGGATAACACACTGTGATAACACACTGGGATACCACACTGTGATAGCACACTGTGATAACACACTGGGATAACACACTGGGATAGCACACTGGGATAGCACACTGGGATAGCACACTGGGATAACACACTGGGATAACACTCTGGGATAACACACTGTGATAATACACTGGGATACACACTGGGATAACACACTGGGATAACACACTGGGATAACACACTGTGATAGCACACTGTGATTACACACTGGGATAACACACTGGGATAACACTCTGGGATAACACACTGTGATAACACACTGGGATACACACTGGGATAACACACTGGGACAACACACTGGGATAACACACTGTGATAGCACACTGTGATTACACACTGGGATAACACACTGGGATAACACACTGGGATAACACACTGGGATAGCACACTGTGATAGCACACTGCGATAACACACTGCGATAACACACTGGGATAACACACTGGGATAGCACATTGGGATAACACACTGTGATAACACACTGGGATAACACATTGTGATAACACACTGGGATAACACACTGGAATAACACACTGGGATAGCACACTGTGATAACACACTGGGATAACACACTGTGATAACACACTGGGATAACACACTGTGATAACACACTGTGATAACACACTGGGATAACACACTGGGATAGCACACTGTGATAACACACTGTGATAACACACTGTGATAACACACTGTGATAACACACTGGGATAACACACTGGGATAGCACACTGGGATAACACACTGTGATAACACACTGGGATAACACACTGGGATAACACACTCGGATAACACACTGGGATAACACACTGTGATAACACACTGGGATAACACACTTGGATAACACACTAGGATAGCACCCTGGGATAACACACTGGGATAACACACTTGGATAACACACTGGGATAACACACTGGGATAGCACACTGGGATAACACACTGGGATAGCACACTGTGATAACACACTGTGATAACACACTGGGATAACACACTGTGACAACACACTGGGATAACACACTGGGATAGCACACTGGGATAACACACTGGGATAACACACTGGGATAGCACACTGGGATAACACACTGGGATAGCACACTGTGATAACACACTGTGATAACACACTCGGATAACACACTGGGATAACACACTGGGATAACACACTGGGATAGCACACTGGGATAACACACTGGGATAACACACTCGGATAACACACTGGGATAGCACACTGTGATAACACACTGGGATAACACACTGTGATCACACACTCGGATAACACACTGGGATAGCACACTGTGATAACACACTGGGATAGCACACTGTGATAGCACACTGTGATAACACACTCGGATAACACACTCGGATAACACACTGGGATAGCACACTGTGATAACACACTGGGATAACACACTGTGATCACACACTCGGATAACACACTGGGATAGCACACTGTGATAACACACTGGGATAACACACTGTGATAGCACACTGTGATAACACACTCGGATAACACACTGGGATAGCACACTGGGATAACACACTGGGATAGCACACTGGGATAACACACTGGGATAACACACTGGGATAGCACACTGTGATAACACACTGTGATAACACACTGGGATAACACACTCGGATAGCACACTGTGATAACACACTGGGATAACACACTGGGATAACACACTGGGATAACACACTGGGATAGCACACTGTGATAACACACTGTGATAACACACTGGGATAACACACTGTGATAACACACTCGGATAGCACACTGTGATAACACACTCGGATAACACACTGGGATAGCACACTGTGATAACACACTGTGATAACACACTGTGATAACACACTGTGATAACACACTGGGATAACACACTGTGATAACACACTCGGATAACACACTGGGATAGCACACTGTGATAACACACTGGGATAACACACTGTGATAACACACTCGGATAGCACACTGTGATAACACACTCGGATAACACACTGGGATAGCACACTGTGATAACACACTGTGATAACACACTGTGATAACACACTGTGATAACACACTGGGATAACACACTGTGATAACACACTCGGATAGCACACTGGGATAACACACTGGGATAACACACTGTGATAACACACTCGGATAGCACACTGTGATAACACACTGGGATAACACACTGTGATAACACACTCGGATAGCACACTGTGATAACACACTGTGATAACACACTGTGATAACACACTGGGATAACACACTGGGATAACACACTGTGATAACACACTCGGATAACACACTTGGGTAGCACACTGGGATAACACACTGGGATAGCACACTGGGATAGCACACTGTGATAGCACACTGTGATAACACACTGGGATAACACACTGTGATAACACACTCGGATAACACACTGGGGTAGCACACTGGGATAACACACTGGGATAGCACACTGTGATAGCACACTGTGATAACACACTCGGATAACACACTGGGATAACACACTGGGATAGCACACTGGGATAGCACACTGTGATAACACACTGGGATAACACACTGTGATAACACACTGTGATAACACACTGTGATAACACACTCGGATAACATACTGGGATAACACACTGGGATAACACACTGGGATAGCACACTGTGATAACACACTGTGATAACACACTGGGATAACACACTGGGATAACACACTGGGATAACACACTGGGATAACACACTGGGATAGCACACTGTGATAACACACTGGGATAACACACTGGGATAACACACTGGGATAGCACACTGTGATAACACACTGGGATAGCACACTGTGATAACACACTGGGATAACACACTGGGATAACACACTCGGATAGCACACTGTGATAACACACTGGGATAACACACTGGGATAACACACTGGGATAACACACTGGGATCGCACACTGGGATAACACACTGGGATAACACACTGGGATAACACACTGGGATAACACACTGTGATAAAACACTGTGATAGCACACTGTGATAACACACTGTGATAGCACACTGGGATAACACACTGGGATAACACACTGGGATAGCACACTGTGATAACACACTGGGATAACACACTGGGATAATACACTGGGATAGCACACTGTGATAACACACTGGGATAACACACTTGGATAACACACTTGGATAACACACTGGGATATTGCACTGTGATAACACACTGTGATAACACACTGTGATAACACACTGTGATAACACACTGTGATAACACACTGTGATAACACACTGGGATAACACACTGGGATAACACACTGGGATAACACACTGTGATAACACACTGGGATAACACACTGGGATAACACACTGGGATAACACACTTGGATAACACACTGGGATATTGCACTGTGATAACACACTGTGATAACACACTGTGATAACACACTGTGATAACACACTGTGATAGCTCACTGGGATAACACACTGGGATAACACACTGGGATAACACAGCACCCACTGTGTAAAAAAGTCCTTCCTCATATTCCCCCTGCATCTCTTGCCCCAAAACCTTCAATCTGTGTCCCCTAGTCCTTGTACCATCAGTTCATGGGAACAGCTTTTCCTTATCTAACCCTACATTGTGGTTACTGTTAGGGGGCCTGTAGACCACTCGCACTAGTAACTTCTTTCCCCGACTGTTTCTCATCTCCACCCAAACCGATTCTCCATCCTGATCTCCTGAACCAAGGTAATCTCTAACTATTGCACCAATGCCATCCTTGATTAACAGTGCTACCCCTCCACCTTTACCTAGCTTCCTATTCTTCTTGAATGTCATATACCCCTCAATATTCAGGACCCAATCTTTGTCATCCTGCAGCCACGTCTCCGTAATGGCTAAAGGATCATATTTATTTCCTTCAGTGTGTGATATCAGTTTGTCTACTTTATGACTGCTAGGTACATTCAGATACAGAACCTTTAGTTTTGTCTTTTTGTTATCTTTGTTATAGCTCTTCTTGACTGTTGGTGTGTTCTTAGGTTTTTCCTTTCTGTCCCTTCCTGCCATTCTCTGACCTTCATTTCCTTTATTACTATTCTGCTTTCTTGCCTTGACTCTACCCCTTGATTTACTTCAGCTACCCAGGCTTGATCCCTTACCCCTCTTGTTTAGTTTAAAGTCCTCTCTACTTTCCTAGTTAAACAGTTTGCTGGAACACTGGTCCCAGCACGGTTCAGGTGCAGACCGTCCCAACGGTACAGCCCTCACTTTCCCCAGTACTGGTGCCAGTGCCCCACAAACCGAAACCCGCTTCTCTCACACCAGTCTTTGAGCCCCGCATTCATTTCTCTAATCTTATGTGCCCTCTGCCAATTGGCAGAGATTATTACCCTTGAGGTTCTGCTCTTCAATTTGGTGCCTAACTCCTCATTCTGTCTAAGCAGAACCTCTTTCCTAGTCCTACCTAAATCGTTGATACCTACATGGACCACCTGATTCCCTCCCTAATTCTCCACCTCTGTATCTCTCTCTCCTCCTTTAAGATGCTTCGCTTTCGGCCACCTGTCCCAACGTCTTCTTATGTGACTTGGTCTTGTTTGTTAATCACACCTCTGAAGTTCCCTTGGGATGTTTTGCCACCTTAATGGTGTTATGTAAATGCGATGTGTTGTTGTAAAGCGTTTGTGGGGCCCTTTTGCACACTGAACCTCCAAAATGATGGCGTAGGTACGACTTGAGTTCCTACGCTGCTTCTCGTGTTTGGAGAGATCTCTCAGCGTAGCTTAGAGAGCAGAGAGTTAAGACTGAATACTAATATAATAGAGGGAGAAAGGGAAATGGAAAGGACAGGGAATGAAGGCAGGATCAAGAGAATGAGAAGTTTTAGGAGACATTTGAAACTATGATGGAAGATGAAGCAACAGAGAGGGTTTACTATTGGGGGTGGTGGGGGTGGGGTGGTGGGGCGGGGAAAAGGGGAGGGTTAAAGTTCTAACCTTTAGAGAGAGAGAGATATAAAGGGATAGAGAGACTCCGCAGAGCTGGTTACGAAAGGGTTATCTGTTGAGAATGCCAAATTGCTCTTCCTCGATCGAGAGGCAGGATATTGGATTGAAGTGTGACATCATGGAAATGGGCTGAAAGCCTCGAGGACAATAATGTCCAAAACAGTTGCTTTATCAGAGCAGCAGCGAGGATTCGCCTCTCATATCCACATCAGCTTGTTCGATGAGAATGCCACCAATTTCTGCTTCACCACTCTCAAGCCAGTTGTGAATCTCAAAGGACCAGCTCAGTGCTGTCCAGCTCACTCCCCTGGAGAGTTGTCACTTTCGTTACTGATGCCCTTGCTGTGCCCTCCTCCCATTTGAAGATGACGGCCACAGAGGAAGCTGGCGAGATCAGGAACGCTGGCACCAACGCCTTCGAACTCATGGGGAATGAAGACTTTGAAGAATTTGCCCTTGATTTCGATGATTGTGACCTTTGGGAGTCCATTAACAACAGTCTTCATAACAGAGGGACATCTTGTAAGTAGCAAGATTAGAAAGCTGGTTACTGTTGAGAGCAAGCTACCATAATCAATAATGCTCACAGATGTAATATTTATTTTGACACCTTTCGGAAATGCCTCAAAGTGCTTTATACACAATGAATGAATTTAGAGTTCAGTGACTGGTGTTCTGTACACAAATTTAGCATCAAATAGCAAAGTGAGGTGACCAGTTAATCTTTTCTTTTAGTTGAGGGAGGAGTGTTGCCAGGGCACCAGGAGAATTGTCCTGCTCTTCACAGAGAGACAGGGGATCTTAAACTCCAACTGAACCAGTGCAGCAAGACAGGGCCCAGCTTTATGTTCCAGTTGAGAGACAACAGCTCAAACAGTGCAGCTCTCCCTCACTACTGCCCCTCCAACAGTGCAGAGTTCCCTCAGTACTGACCTTCCAACAGTGCAGCGCTCCCTCAGTACTGACCCCCCCCCCTGACAGTGCAGCGTTCCCTCAGTACTAACCCTCCAACAGTGCAGAGTTCCGTCAGTACTGACCCTCTGCCAGTGCAGCACTCCCTCAATACTGCCCCTATGACAATGCAGCACTCCTTCACTATTGCCCCTCCGACAGTGCAGCGCTCCGTAGTACTGATTCTCCAACAGTGCAGTGCTCCCTCACTATTGCCCCTCTGACAGTGCAGCACTCCCTCACTATTGCCCCTCTGAAAGTGCAGCACTCCCTCAGTACTGATCTTCCGACAGTGCAGCACTCCCTCAGTACTGATTGTCTGACAATGCAGCACTCCCTCACTGTTGCTCCTCCGACAATGCAGCGCTCCTTCATTATGGCACTGCCTGGACTTTAAAGATCTGGAGTGAGGCTTGAACCCATGACATTCTGACTCGATGGGGAGAGTGCTACCCATTTAGCCAAGCTATGGGCCCGGACAGCATCCCAGCTGTGGTACTGAAGAGTTGTGTTCCAGTACAGCTATAACTGTCATCAACCCGGAAATGTGGAAAATTTCCCAGGTATATCCTGTCCACAAAAAGCAGGAAAAATTTGATCCTGCCAATTACTGCCCCATCAGTCTACTCTCAATCATCAATAAAGTGATGGAAGGTATCGTCAACAGTGCTTCCAATGCCACTTAAACTGCTAAAACTTGCTCAGTGACACTCAGTTTGGGTTCCGCCAGGGTCACTCAGCTCCTGAACTCATTACAGCCTTGGTTCAAACATGGATAAAAGAGCTGAACTCGAGGTGAGGTGAGAGTGACTGCTCTTGACATCAAGGCAGCATTTGACTGAGTATGGCATCAAACAGCCCTAGCAAAACTGAAGTCAATGGGAATCGGGGGAAACCTCTCCGCTGGCTGGAGTCATACCTAGTGGAAAGGAAGATGGTTGTCGTTGTTGGAGGTCAATCATCTGAGCTCCAGGACATCACTGCAGGAGTTACTCAGGGTAGTGTCCTAGGCCCAACCATCTTCAGCTGCTTCATCAATGACCTTCCTTCAATTATATTGGGTGGCACAGTGGCACAGTGGTTAGCACCGCAGCCTCACAGCTCCAGCGACCCGGGTTTGATTCTGGGTACTGCCTGTGTGGAGTTTGCAAGTTCTCCCTGTGTCTGCGTGGGTTTTCGCCGGGTGCTCCGGTTTCCTCCCACAGCCAAAGACTTGCAGGTTGATAGGTAAATTGGCCATTATAAATTGCCCCTAGTATAGGTAGGTGGTAGGGGAATTGAGGGAAGGTAGGGATGTGAGAGGGTAATTGGATTAATGTAGGATTAGTAGAAATAGGTGGTTGATGGTCGGCACAGACCCGGTGGACCGAAGGGCCTGTTTCACTGCTGTATCTCTAAATAAATAAAATAAATAAATATAAGGTCAGAAGTGGGGATGTTCGCTGATGATTGCACAATGTTCAGCACCATTTTTGACTTCTCAGATACTGAAGCAGTCCGTGTAGAAATGCAGTAAGACCAGTAAGTGGGGGAACTGCACTTGGGCTGGGTTCCATGGTGAGTACTCTGGACTCTGAATCCACCAATCTGAGTTCATATCCTGCTAGAGTGTGTTTTCTTATTGATTCTAATTCCCCCCATTTATTGGTTTTCTTCCTTATTTACCCCGTTTATTGGTGCCCCTCCCCCAAACCCCCAATTACTGGTGCCCCCATTCCTCCATTTACTGGTACCCTCCCCCTATTCCCCATTTATAGAATCATAGAGTTTTACAGCACAGAAACAGGCCCTTCAGCCCATCGTGTCTGTGCCAGCCATTCTATTCTAATCCCATTTCCCTGCACTTGGCCCGTAGCCTTGTATGCTATGGCTTTTCAAGTGCTCAGCTAAATACTTCTTAAATGTTGTGAGGGTTCCTGCCTCTACCACCCCTTCAGGCAGTGTGTTCCAGATTCCAACCATCCTCTGGGTGAAAAACTTTTTCCTCAAATCCCCTCTAAACCTCCTGCCCCTTAGCTTAAATCAATGCCCCCTGGTTATTGACCCCTCCGCTATGGGAAAAAGTTTCTTCCTATCTATCCTATCAATGCCCCTCATAATTTTCTATATCTCAATCATGTCCCCCCTCAGCCTTCTCTGCTCGAAGGAAAACAACCCCAGCCTTTTCAGTCTCTCTTCATAGCTGAAATGCTCCAGCCCAGGCAACATCCTGGTGAATCTCCTCTGCACCCTCTCCAGTGCAATCACATCCTTCCTATAGTGTGGTGCCCAGAACTGTACACAGGACTCCAGCTGTGTCCTAACTAGTGTTTTATACAGCTCCATCATAACCTCCCTGCTCTTATATTCTACGCCTCGGCTAATAAAGGCAAGTATCCCATATGCCTTCCTAACCACCTTATCTACCTGTGCTGCTGCCTTCAGTGATCTATGGACAGGTACACCAAGGTCCCTCTGACCCTCTGTACTTCCTAGGGTCCTACCATCCATTGTATATTCCCTTGCCTTGTTAGTCCTCCCAAAATGCATCACCTCACACCTTTCAGGAATAATTTCCATTTGCCACTGCTCCATCCATCGTGCCAGCCCATCTATATCATCCTGTAATCTAAGGCTATCCTCCTCACTATTTATGACACCACCAATTTTCATGTCATCTGCGAACTTACTGATCATACCTCCTAGATTTACGTCATGCCCCTATACAATTCCACCATTTACTGGTGCTCTCCCCCATTTCCCCCATTTACTGGTCCCCACCCCCCCCCCCCCCCCCAATTCCTCCATTTACTGGTAACCTCCCCCAATTTTCCCCATTTACTGCTGCCCCTCCCCCAATTCCTCCATTTATTGGTTCCCTCCCCATTTCCTCCATTTGCAGGTGCCTCCCCCAATCCTATTTTCTTGTCCCTCTGCAATTCTCCATGAAATAAAAGGGACAATGGCGGCATGGATACACAGTTGGCTACGTGACAGGAATGAGAGAGTAGTAGTGAACAGTTGTTTCTCAGACTGGAGGAAGGTAAATTATGAGTTCCCCAATATTAGGAGACTGCTTTTCTTGACCTAGACTTGGATGTACAGGGCACAGTTTCAAAATTTGCAATCACACTAAAACTTGGAAGTATAGTGAACTGTGAGGAGGATAGTGATAGAGTTCAAGAGGACATAGACAGACTGGTGGAATGGGCAGACAAGCGGCAGATGAAGTTTAATCCAGAGAAGTTGAAGTCATACATTCTGGTTGGAAGAAAAAGGAGAGACAATGTAAAATAAAGGGTATAATTCTAAAGGGGGAACAGGAGAAGAGGAACCTGGGAGTATATGTGCGCAAATCATTGAAGGTGGCAGGGCAGGTTGAGAAAACGGTTAATAAGACATACAGGATCCTGAGCTTTATAAATAGAGACATCGAGTACAAAAGCAAGGAAGTTATGATGAACTTGTATAAAATACTGGTTTGGGCTCAACTGGAGTATTGTGTTCAATTCTGGATAGCAAACTTTCGGAAGGATGTGAAGATATTAGAGAAGGTATTTACGAGAATTGTTCCAGGAGTGAAGGACTTCAGTTACATGGATAGATTGGAGAAGCTGGGGCTGTTCTCCTTGGGGAAGAGAAGGTCGAGAGGAGATTTGATAAAGGTGTTCAAAATCATGAGGGGGCTGGACAGAGTAGATAGGGAGAAACTGTTCCCATTGGCAAAATGATCCAGCACTAATGGACACTAATTTAAGATGATTGGCAAAGGGGCACGACAAAATGCTTTTTTACACATTGTGTGGTTGAGATCTGGAATGCACTGCCTGAGAGTGTGGTGGAGGCAGATTCAATCGAGGCTTTCAAAAGGGAATTGGATAATTATCTATAGAGGAAACATTTGCAGGGCTGCAGGAAAAGGTGGGGGAGTGGGACTACTGAGTTGCTCTTACAGAGAGCTGACTCTTTGAAAGGACTATCCAATTAGTTCCTGTTCTCTCCTCATAGCCCAACATATTTTCCCTTTTCAGGCATCTATTCAAAGTAATGTAGGAAGCACAGCAGCCAATTTGTGCACAGCAAGATCCCACAAATAGCAATGTAACAATGACCAGATAATCTATTTGGTAGTGATGTTGGTTGAGGGACGAATGTTGGCCAGGACTCAGGGGAGAACTCCCGTGTTCTTTTTCGTAATAGTGGATCTTTGACGTCCACATGAGAGGGAAGACGGGGCTCTGGTTTAATGTTTCATCGGAAAGACTGCACAGGGCATGAAAGGGTTTAGTTAATACTTCTTGGACTGTAACAGCACTGAGCTGCAGGTTTTGGCAGGCTGATTTGCTCTGCCTCCCCCCCCCCCCCCACCTCCTTGTTGAGTGGACGGAGACCATTGACTGACTGATGTTTGCACTGGGGGAATCAATGTGCAATCGATGGGTGAGTCTCTGTCTGACAGCTTGCTGCCTCTGGGTGTTAGATGGAAAGATGTGTGCTGGGACTGAATGGGACAGCTGAGGAGGTCACTGTGACTCACAGCAGGCAAGATCGATCGGATATCCAGTTTATTTTGAGAATTAATGGGTATCATGTGAATGAAATGGTGCCAGCCTCAGTGAACTTACTTCCAAACATCTCACGGATCCAAGGCCTCTAATCTTCCCATTGAATTGCTTCCTATCTGATCCCCACCATCCCCATTTTTAAACATCCTTTCATGGGATGTGGGCGTCACTGGCCAGGCCAGCATTTGTTGCCCATCCCTAATTGCCCTTGAGAAGGTGGTGGTGAGCTGCCTTCTTGAACCACTGCAGTCCTTGTGGTGCGGGTACACCCACGGTGCTGTTAGGAAGGGAATTCGGCAATAAGGTGCTTGCCGGTGTTCCATTCAGTTTTGTTCCTTTTCAACTTTTGCGCAGTAGTTTTGTATAACTTGAGTGGCTTGCTGGGCCATTTCAGAGGGCAGTTAAGAGTCAACCACATTGCTGTGGGTCTGGAGTCACATGTAGGCCAGACCAGGTAAGGACAGCAGATTTCCTTCCCTAAAGGACAATAGTGAACCAGATGGGTTTTTACAACAATTGATGGTAGTTTCATGGTCACCATTACTGAGACTAGCTTTTAATTCCAAAGTTTCATTAATTAATTGAATTTATTTACTAATTGAATTGAAATTCCCAGAATGGTATGTGAACCCGTGTCCCCAGAGTATTAGCCTGGGTCTCCAGATTATTAGTCCAGTGACATCACCACTACACCACCATCTCCCTGTGAAGGTGTTGCTCCCATCCTCGGACCCAATTCCACAGACAATGAGCACCGCAATATCTCATCCAAATGTTTATTCTTCATCCGTGAGTCCATACGGACAGAGTCGGTCACATATTCACCATCAACATCACAGCCTAGTCTGACCCTATTCTCATCTATAGAAAGACACGGACAGGGGCTGCATGTGAGTGAGTGTATTTGTGTCTGTGTGTGCATGTATGAACGTGCATACAAGCTCGTGTATGCGAGTGTGTGAGTGTGTATTCTGTGTGTGTGTATATTTACTTATGTGTGTCTCACAATTTTCACACTCACAGTCACACACACATGCACACGCAAACACAAAGACGTGTGCTCACAGAGAGGCACACACAAGCAGATACACCACGGTGGCCTAGTAGTGATGTCACGGGACTAGTAATCCAGAGTCCTTGCTAATGTTCTGGGGACATGGGTTTGAATCCCACCACAGCAGCTGGTGAAATTTAAATTCAGTTAATAAATCTGGAATTAAAAAGCTGGTCTACTGGTTGTCAGTTGTTGTAAAAACCCATCTAATTCACTAATGTCCTTCAGGGAAGGAAATCTGTCATCCTTATCCGGTCTGGCCGACATGGGATTCCAGACCCACAGCAATGTGGTTGACTTTAAACTGAAATGGCCAAGCAAGACACTCAGTTTCTCAACGGTAATTAGGGATGGGCAACAAATGCTGGCCTTGCCAGCGATGTCCACATCCCATGGATGAATTAAAAAAAAGGTGAATGGCAGGTTAATCTGCTCTTGGATGGTTCTGTCTGAGGGAGGAACCTTAAGCGTCTCGTCACATCCTCCTGTATTCGGTGTGAGATACTTCAGTGCTAAACCTGGTTCGCGCACCAGACGATCACAGTCCCTTCGTGACTTTCCCCATCCTTTTTCTCGCTGTCTGGCTAATCCAAGAACAGCAGAATGTTACACCACAACAGTGACGCCCACATCCCATGAATGAATAAAAAAAAAATCACTCCATCATTGGCGGCCATGCCTACAGCTGCCTGGACCCTAAGCTCTGGAATTCCCTCCCTAAACATCTCGGCTTCTCCCTCCTCCTTTAAGAGGCTCCTTAAAACCCACCACGTGACCTGTTCTAATATCTCATCGAAACATAGAAAATAGGAGCAGGAGTAGGCCATTTGGCCCTTCGAGCCTACTCCGCCATTCATTAGGATCATGGCTGATCATCCAACTCAGTAACCTGTTCCCGCTTTCGCCCCATACCCTTTGATCCCTTTAGACCCAAGAGCTATATCTAACTCCTTCTTGAAAACATACAATATTTTGGCTTCAACTGCTTTCTGTGGTAGCGAATTCCACAGGCTCACCACTCTCTGGGTGAAAAAATTTCTCCTCATCTCAGTCCTGAAAGGTTTACCCCGTATCCTTAGACTATGACCCCTAGTTCTGGACTCCCCCACCATCGGGAACATCCTTCCTGAATCTACCCTGTCAAGTCCTGTTAGAATTTTATAAGTTTCTATGAGATCCCCCCTCACTCTTCTGAACTCCAGTGAATATAATCCTAACGGACTCAATCTCTCCTCATATGTCAGTCCCGCCATCCCAGGAATCAGTCTGGTAAACCATCGCTGCACTCCCTCTATAGCAAGAACATCCTTCCTCAGATAAGGAGACCAAACTGCACACAATATTCCAGGTGTGGCCTCACCAAGGCCCTGTATAATTGCAGCAAGACATCCCTGCTCCTGTACTCGAATCCTCTCGCTATGAAGGCCAACATACCATTTGCCTTTTTTACCGCCTGTTGCACCTGCATGCTTACCTTCTCCTTATGTGGCACAGTGTTACATTTTGTTTGATAATCGCTCCTGTGAAGTGCCCTGGGAATGTTTAACTACATTAAAGGTGCTAGATAAATGCAGATTGTTGTTGTTGTTGGAGGCAAGTGTCCAGCATCGATCTGCAACAAATCATAGACTCTTACAGCACAGAGGTAGACCATTCAGCCCATCGTGCCTGTGCTGGCTCTTTGAAAGAGCTATCCAGTTAGTCCCACTCCCCCCTGTCCGTTCTGCAAAGCCCTGCAAATTTTAACTTTTCAAGTATTTATCCAATTCCCTTTTGAAAGTTACTATTGAATCTGCTTCCACCGCCCTTTCAGGCAGCGCATTCCAGATCACAACAACTCACTGTGTAAAAAAAAAAAAACATTCTCCTTCTCTTCCCCTCTGGTCCTTTTGCCTGTCACCTTAAATCTGTGTCCCTCTGGTTACCGACTCTCCTGCAGTGGAAACAGTTTCTGCCGATCCACTCTATTAAAATTCCTCATGATTATGCACACTTCTATCAAATCTCCTCTTAACCTTCAACAATCGCAGCTTCTCCAGTCACTCCACATTAACTGAACTCCCTCATCCCTGGTATCATTCCAGTAAATCTCCTCCGCACCCTCTCTAAGACCTTGACATCCTTCCTAAAGTGTGGTGATCAGAATTGGACACAATATTCCAGGTGAAGCCTGACGAGGCCAGTGATTTATAAAGGTTCAGCAATAATTTCTTTGCTTTTGTACTCTATTCCTCTTCATAAAGCCAAGGAATCCGTGCTTTTTTAGCAGCCTCCTCAACTTGTCCCGCCACCTTCAAAGATTTGTGTACATCCATCCCCAGTTCTCTCTGTTTCTGCACCCTGTTTAAAATCGGACCAATTAGTTTATTTTGCCTCACCTCATTCTTCCTACCAAAATATATCACTCTTCACTTCTCTGTGTTGAATTTCATCTGTCGTGTTTCTGCCCATTTCACCAGTCTGTCTATATCCTCCTGAAGTCTGTTACTATCCTCCTCACTGTTTACTACATGTACGAGTTTCGTACCAGCATACCATCTCCAAAGTTTGAAAGTATGTGGAACATCTCCGCTCAGTCTGAAAGCATGACCCCGAGCTTCCGGTTTCTTGCCATTTCAACACTCCCCCCTGCTCTCATGCTAATATTTCTGTCGTTGGCCTGCTCCAGTGTTCCAGTGAACATCAACTCAAGCTCGAGGAGCAACACCTGATCTTTCAATTAGGCACTCTACAGCCTTGTAGACTGAACATTGAGTTCAATAACTTCAGAGCATGACTGACCTTTTTTTCATATTTTATTTTTTAACCATGTGCCTGTTTTTCATGCAGTCAGAGCTTTTCATTATTTAGATATTTAGATTTAGAGATACAGCACTGAAACAGGCCCACCGAGTCTGTGCCGACCATCAACCACCCATTTATACTAATCCTACACTAATCCCATATTCCTACCACATCCCTCACCTGTCCCTATATTCCCCTACCACCTACCTATACTAGGGGCAATTTATAATGGCCAATTTACCTATCAACCTGCAAGTCTTTTGGCTGTGGGAGGAAACCAGAGCACCCGGAGGAAACCCACGCAGACACAGGGAGAACTTGCAAACTCCACACAGGCAGTGTGGAGAATTGAACCTGGGTCACTGGAGCTATGAGGCTGCGGTCCTAACTACTGCGCCATTGTGCCGCCCCAGCTATTCTGCTATTAACACTCTCTCTGGACTAATGCTTTGTCTTTCACCACAAGCATTAACACACTCTTTGCCTTTATCCCAGGACATCTCTCCTGCCCTCTGCCCTATCAAACACCTTCCCCTTTGTTCTCTCCCCAATGCCCTCCCCTTCACTTGTTTAAAACCTAATTCTTTTCTAAACTTTGCCAGTTCTGATGAAAGGTCACTGACCTGAAACGTTAATTCTGTCTTTCTCTCCACAGATTCTGCCAGACCTGCTGAGTATTTCCAGAACTTTTTGTTTTTATTTGAAATTATGCTGTGTGTACTCAAATCTAGATCATTAATATATTTCAAAATGAGCAGCCGTCCTAAGGCCGACCCTTGGGGAACACCACTGTACACTTCCCTCCTGTCTGAAAAACAACCGTTTATCACTACGCACTGCTTTCTGACTCACAGCTCATGTTGTATCCACGCTGTCTCTTTGATCCCACGGGCTTTAATGAAGTACTTTTGAAGTGCATAACTGCTGTATAAAACACGATGACAAATTTGCACATAGCATACTCCCAGAAACAGCAATGTGAACAGGTAACCTGTCTCAGTGATATTGATTGAGGGGGAAATATTGGCCAGAACACTAGGGAGAAACTCTTCTTTGAAATAATGCCATGGGATCTTTTAAATTTACCTGAGAGTGCAGACGGGGCCTTTGGTTTAATATCTCATCCAAAAGATGGCACCTCCGACAATGCAGCGTTCCTTCAGTACTGCACTGGAGAGTGTCCGCCTGCATTTTGTGCTCAAAGTCTCTGGAGTGGGACTTGAACCCACAACCTTCTGATTCAGAGGTGCCAGTGTTACCAGCTGAGCCACAGTGTAAAAGGAAGAAGAATACAGATCTAGGGCCAGAACACGTCAATGCCATTTTATCAATTCTAGCCGGTCATCAGACGGGTACAGCTTGCCAGTTTGAGCTCTGATCAGCAAGGCAACAGCTCAAGCAAATGGCACCAGATTGTCTGATATTGGCCGCTCAGGGTTAGGTCCAAGGAGTGAGTGAGTGCAACAAGCCTGGGTGCAGGTAACTTTCCTAATTTCAAAATAAAACTGCGTATCACAGCTCCCTTTAAAAGCTACTGTGGCCTTTTGGAAAGGAACCACTTAATTAGGAGCTATTGGACAGGCACTGACAAATCGAATGTGTGCTCAATGTCAAAAGGACAAGGGAACAAGCTCATGCTGATCTGTCGTTTGGGTTTGACATTGAGGTCCTGTCTGCATGTTCCTGTGATTCAGTCTAATCTGTTCATTGGCGATATTATTACAATATTCTGTCCCCAGTTTTAACTCAATTTCCCAGGCTTGGCATCATCAATTCAAGCGTTGCCCCTCACCTTTTACTGTTTCCCCCAACTCACTGTGGGCTCCTTCTATGTTTCTGCGAAAGGGTTAAATTATGAGGACAGGTCGCACAGACTAGGCTTGTATTCCCTCGAGTGTGGAAAATTAATGGATGATCGAATCGAGGTGTTTCAGATGATGAAAGGATTTGGTGGGGTAGTTAGAGAGAAGCTATTTCCTCTCGTGGTGGGGGGGGGGTGGGGGAGGAGTCCAGAACATGGGGCTGTTCTGGGGTGATGTACGGAAACACGTCTTCGCACAAAGGGTGGTGGAAATCTGGAACTCTCTCTCAAAATGCGGTTGACGCTGGCGGGGTTAATTGAAAATTTCAAAACAGAGATTGGTCGATTTATGTTGATAAGGGGATTAAGGGTTAAGGAACCAAGGTGGGGAGATGGAGTTGAGGTACAGATCAGCCATGATCTAATTGAATGGCGGAACAGCCTAGAGGGGCTGAATGGCCTCCTGCTGGTCAGATGTATCTCACTGCTTGAAGAAATAACTTGACGGTTTAAACAGTTGTCGCTCCCGATGACATAATGACCCATTATGACATTAGACTGGGTTAATGACATAATCAGTGACCTCAGTCAAGTTTGTGTGAGGTTAAGTAACCACACCCCATGTACAACAATATTGGGTTTCCCTCTCTGGGCTTGTTCGAATGACAGGCAAAAATATAAATAAAGGAAAGACATGTGGGCACATTACGCTTTGTCACACCTCTCCGATGTCCCAAAGAGTTTCACAGGCAATAGCTTAATGGTTGTGACACAGGAAAATGAGGCAGCCACTCGAAGGGAAGTTGAGATTGAAGATCCTATCACACCACCTTGAGGAAAATCAGGGAGCTCTCTCTGTCTCTCTCTGGTCAGGTTTTGACCAACATTCGTCCCTAACCCAACACCACCAAGAACAGAGTAGCTGGTCACTTATATCACTTGTTGTTTGTGGGATGGTTCTGTGCACAGGTTGGCTGCCATGTTTTGCCTACTTAACAGTGATTGCACTTCAAACGTAATTGATTGCGTATGGAATACTTTTGAGGCATCCTGAGGACGCAATGACCCCCTGAGTTTCCTCGGTATCCGTTGCACTGTTGTTGCACCGGAAAGTTACATCGCTCAACAGCAGAGGGAGGGAGTTGCACACACGTTTCCTGGGTAAGTTCATTTGTGTGTGAATTGATGTTAGTTCTGGAGTAATTGTGTTCTAAAAGGCGCAGTGAGCAGCTCCCTGAAAACTGCAGTCTTCATTGGGGCTCTTGGGGACAGACAGCCAGGGGAGGTTGCAGACTTTTCTTCTCAACCCCTTCATCCACTGGGATGTCTGTCATCCTCATTTGAAAACATACGAACATACAAAATTCACGGGCAGGAATGGACCAGGTAGTATTCGATCCGGCCCCACGCTACAATAGTTGGTATGTTTGTGACAGAACGTGACCTGGAGTGAGATGAGACTGTATTTCTGTGGGGTGTGCGGGGCTGGAGGGAGTCAAGACTCAAGTGAGCAAATCTAAGAAGAAAGTGGGTTGCAAAGTTGCCAGAACTCTGCAAGCAAAGATCGTCAACTCTACAAGGCCCTCACTCTTCTTACTTCTGCCTGAATCTGTGATGACCCCTGTTCTCTGTGGGTCTAAATTTCACCGTAGTGGCCTAAAAGCAGAAAATTCTTGGGCACAACAGTGCTGGGTCAATGGCATTCCTGGGCAAATGAACCTCGTGGAGATAGACTGGGCAAATCGCCAAAACGATAGAGGAAACCTGCGTCTAGCACGTCAATGGGCCGTAAGCAGGTTTAGGCACCAATATGTTGCACCACGGGCATTTGACACAATTATTGACTCAGCCATGGAGGTGGGGGCAATGAATCTGTCTATAATGTATAGCCAACCTAATGCCATCAAAACAGTCCGATTTAAAACACATTTCTTCCTATTTAGTGAGATACCTGGCATTGTTTTTGCCTCCATAAGTAGTCGATGTCTGCCCACAGACTTGATAAGATGCAGAGAATTCGGATAGATGTCTATCTGTCAGTGATCTTGATCTCTTTCTCTCTGTGCCCCCATCCCTCTCCCTCCTCTCTCCCCTTTATTCCCCCTCTCTCCCCTTTATTCCCCCTCTCTCTTCCTCACTCTCTCCTTCTCCCTCTGTCCCCTCTCCCTTTCTCCCTCTGCCCCCTCTCCCCCCACTTGCCCACTTCCCTCTTCCCCCTATTTGCCCCCTCTCCGTCTGGCCCCTCCCTCTCCCCCTGCACCAATCCCTCTTCCCCCCCCACCTCTGTCCCCCCTCTCTCTTTCTCCCCCTCCCTCTCTCCCCCTCTCTCTTTCTCACCCTCTCTCTGTCCCCTCTCTCCCTCTCTGTCCCCTCTCCCTCTCCTTCTCCCCCTCCCTCTCCCCCTCTCTCTTCCTCCCCCCTCTCCCTTGCTCTCCCATCCCCCTCTCTCTCCCGCCTCTCCCTATCTCTCCCACCCATTCCCTCTCTCTCTCTCTGCTGCCTCTCCCAACACCCCCACACCCCCCCGCCCCCCATGCACCAGGAGTTGAAACACATTGCCGCTCAGTGCCACTCCCAATACTCTGAGAGAAACAGGGTGTTTGGAGAGCTGAGAAAGTGGACTACCCGCCTATAAAAAAACCAGCTTGTTTAGTCTCAAAGCGGCCTTGCCTTTCCAGTTCTATCATTGGGTCCGGTGCATTATCCTATCTGTTCAGACATCACCAGGGAGCAACTGATTGACGGCTCCAGTCTTCCCAGTGAGTCCCGCCTCCCCCGTGCTCTGATTCGTCGGAGGTCCACGCACAGGCAAACCTTTTGATGGGCCGGCCAAATACGAAACTTTGGCGGGCTGTAGGATAGCCCGATGATCCCGATCCTTTGTAATTACTTTCACTCCTGATAATTATAAATGTCATGCTCTATGTTCTAAAACACGAGTTTAAAGGCTTGGAGGAAGACATTTAAAATTACCATGGACCTCAAAATGTTTACCACGGACACTGCCAACCCCTGGATATAAGTGTAATGCACTAAGCACGGGTTTTTATTTCAGTGCAATAATGGTGCTGAAGAGAGTGCTGAAGAGAGTGAGGAAACTCTCAGTTAATTGGGTTGGTGTCATGCGCTAAATGTGCATTTCCTCAATCCATTTTTAGTGCAATAATGGGGTAATAATTGGCTTAATATTTGGAGGTAGTGAGGAAATTTGGAGCTAATGGGGACAGTGACATAGTGGTAATGTTATGGGACTAGTAATCCAGAGGTCTGCACTAACGCTCTGGAGACATGAGTTCAAATCCCACCACAGGTGCTCCTTGAACCCTTCCTCTTTGACCAAGCCGAGGCATGAGAGAGGATGCAGAAAAGATTCATGAGAATGGTTCCAGGGATGAGGGAATTCAGTTATGTGGATAGATTGGAAAAGTTGGGCCTGTTCTCCTTAGAGAAGAGAAGGTTGAGAGGAGATTTGATGGAGGTGTTCAAAATCATGAGGGGCCCGGGCAGAGTAGATGGGGAGAAACTGTTCCCATTGGCGGAAGGATCGAGAACCAGAGGGCACTGATTTAAGGTGATTGGCAAAAGAAGCAACAGCGACATGAGGAAAAACTTTTTTTACGCAGCGAGTGGTTAGGATCTGGAACGCGCTGCCAGAGACTGTGGTGGAGGCAGATTCAATCGAGGCCTTCAAAAGAGATATGGATAGTTAGAACAATTTGCAGGGCTAAGGTGAAAGGCTGAGGAGTGGAACTAAGTGAGTTGCTGTTGCAGAGAGCCAGCATGGACAATGGGTCAAATGGCCTCTTTCTGTGCTGTAACCATTCTATGATCACCTGTTATCTCGTTATGTGGCTAGTGTCATATTTGTTTGATTGCACACCTGTGAAGTGCCGTGGGATGTTTTATTATGTTCAAGGTGCTAAATAAGTGCAAGTTGTTGACGAGCATGTGGAATTCACTGCCACATGGAGTGATTGAAGGAGATAGCATTGATACCTTTAAGAGGAGGCTTGTTGTGGGGAAAATAACCACTCTGGAGTCCACGGGATTAAAGTAAATAAAGGTTTATTCAAGCACGGTGCAAGGGAGAAGCTCTCTGGTTACCCAAACAGCTTCTCAGTGGAACAGAGTCTGTCGCACATATTTACAGAATACAATAACCATTCCTCATTTGTTCACACTATCCCGACACATTCCGGGTCTGCAGCTTGATCAATAACCTGGATTGTTTTGCCCCACAAACATTCTCCTGCTATCTCCTCCCAAACCTTGAAGCTGCCATCTTCCCTAGTTTACTGCTTGTATCATGTCCAGCCTTTCCCCTTATCTCTTTGATTAGTGAAGCAAGGACAGCATGTTTACACAGATGTGGAGGTGATTAAATAGAGTTGTACAGTTCCAGCATAGTGGTCAAGCAAGTATCCCATCATTCAGGCTAGATGCACACCGGAGGGAGAAGGGTTATGTGGCAGCATAGTGGGAAGAGGTAATGAGAGTGGAAGGAGGCTGGCGTGAATATAAACATCAGCATAGACCAGATGGGCCGAATGGCTTGCCATTCAAGCATTCAGATGCGAGATTGCACTGTTTACCATTGTCTCCCCGTTCCCCTTAGCCATGGCTCAGTGGGCAGCACTCTCACCCCTGAGTCATAGCATTGTGCATTCAACTCCCACAGCAGGGACTAGAGCAGGAAAATCTAGGTTGCCACTCCAGTGCAGTACTTTTGTATATGATGTTAAACCGAGGCACTATCTCTCCTCTCAGGTGGATGTGAAAGATCCCATGATGGTGGTGAGCTGCTTTCTTGAACCGCTGCAGTCCATGTGGTGTAGATACACCCACAGTGCTGTTAGGGAGGGAGTCCAGGATTTTGACCCAGTGATAATGAAGTAATGGTGATATAGTATAATGGCGACTCCTCTACCAATTAGAGTTCACTTGCCAACCAATCAGCACTCTCTTCTCATACAGTGTAAAGTTTTCCCTTACATTGATATCCTTGCGGTTTGTCCTGATGAGTGCAAGACGAAAAGCTTCGACAATATGTCTCTATTTTCAGCAATACTCTAGTTCCAGGTCAGGATGGTGTGTGATTTGGAGGGAAACTTGCAGGTGGTGGTGTTCCCAGTCCTCTGCTGCCCTTTCCCTTCTAAGTGGTAAAGGTCACGGGTTTGGAAGGTGCTGCCAAAGGAGCAATTCTACACACAAAGTGTGGAGAAAATCTGGAACTCCCTCCCCCAAAAAGCTGTTGAGGGCTGGGGATAAATAAAAAATGTCAAACCTGAAATTGATAGATTTTTGTTAGGTAAGGGGATTAAGGTACACTGAATCAAGATGGATAGGATGAAAACATAGAAAATTTATGGTACACAAGGAGACCATTCAGCCCATCATGTCTGTGCCATCCAGTAAAGAGTTAACCAGCCTAATCCCACTTTCCAGCTCTTGGTCCATAACCCTGTAGGTTATGGCACTTCAAGTGCAGATCTAAATGTTTTTTAAATGCAACAAGGGTTTCTGTCTCTACTACATTTTCAGGCAGTGAATTCCTGACCCCACCACACTCTGGGTGAAAACATTCTCCTCAACTCCCCTCTAATGCTTCCACCAAGTACTTTAAATCTCTGCCCCCTGCTTATTGACCTCTCTGCTAAGGGAAATAGGTCCTTCCTATATACTCTATCTAGGCCTCATAATTTTAAACACTTGAATTAAATCTACCCCCAGCCTCCTCTGTTCCAAAGAAAACAACCCCAGGCTCTCCAATTATTCCTCAAAGCTAAAATTCTCCATTCCTGGGAACATCCTTATAAATCTCCTCTGTACCCTCTCTAGTGCATTCACATCCTTCCTGTAATGTGGTGACCAGAACTGCACACAGTGCAGTAGCTGTGGCATAACTAGTGTTCTTAATAGAATAACCTCCCAGCTCTTGTATTCCATTCCTCGACTAATAAAGGGAAATATCTCATATGACCTTTTGACCACCTTATCTGCCTGTCCAGCCATCTTCAGTGATCTGTGGACTTGCAGTCCGAGGTCCCTCTGTTCCTCTACACTTCTCAGTATTCTACCATTTATTGTGTATTCCCTTGCATTGTTTGCCCTCCCCAAATGCATTACCTCACATTTCTCTGGACTGAAACGCCATTTGCCACTTTTCTGCCCACCTGACAAGTCCATTGATAGCTTCCTGCAATCTACAGCTTTCCTCCTCACTATGAACCACACAGCCAAACTTCTTAATCATACCCCCTACATTTAAGTCTACATCATTAATGTATACCACAAAAAACAAGGGACCCACTAAGCCCTGCGGAACCCCATTAGAAACAGCCGTCCAGTTGAACCATTACCCTTTGCTTCCTGCCTCTGAGCCAATTTTGGATCCAACTTGCCCCTTTCCCTTGGATCCCGCGAGCTTTTAATTTTCTGACCAGTCTGCATGTGGAATCTTATCAAAAGCTTTGCTAAAGTCCATAGAGATGACATCAAACATGCTACCCTCATCAACCCTCATGATTGTCTCCTCAAAAAACTCAATGGAGGTGGAGTTAAGGTATAAATTAGCCATGATCTAACTGAATGGTGGAACAAACTTGAAGGGCCGAATGGCCTCCTCCTATTACTCTGGCAAAGACATGGAGGATCTAGGTTAGGTACCAGCAGCTGAGGTACTGTTACGGTCATCAATGAGGATTGACAGCTTTGGCCACTGATACTGGAGAGAATGGAGTCTGACAATGGATAGAGAGACAATCTCCAACAACACCAGACGTCTTGACTTTGGACTGGACTGAGTTCAGGAGTAAGTGATGTGACCGTCTACAGGACCACGACATTATCCTACCGATTGGGGCAAATACTTTGTTGAACATTGCCGTTGCCAATGGTGACAAAGTAGGAAGACGTGTTCAAGACGATGCCAATTCCTTCACTAGTGTTTCAGGCACTGACCAATTATACATCGTGAGTAACTTCAATGAGCCTATTTTCAAACAGACCCACTAGCTTGACCTTATATAGAATTTACAGCACAGAACCAGGCCATTCGGTCTGACCACCACTACAACATTGCATTAGTATAGTGACTTTAACAAAGTAAAACATTCCAAGGCACTTAACCAATTCTCTGCCAGTGTTTATGCTCAAAACAAACCTCGTCGTGTCTTACTTCACTTTCCAGTATCCTTCCATTCTTTTCTCCCTCATATACTTATCTAGCTTCCCCTTATATGTATTTATCCTTTCTGTCTCAACCCCTCCCTGTGGTAGCGAGTTCCGTATTCTCCCCACTCTCTGGGTAAAGACGTTTCTCCTGAATTCCTATTGGATTTATTAGTGACTGTCTTATATTGATGGCCCCTAGTTTTGGTCTCCCGCACAAGTGGAAACATTCGCTACGTCGACCCTATCGAATCCCGTCATAATTTTAAGGACCTCTCTCTGGTCAGCCCTCAGCTTCTTTTTCCTAAAGAGTAGAGCTGCAGCCTGTTCAGTCTTTCCTGATCATTTTCATTGTGCTGGGTTGTTCAATAATCAATCAATACCCAGTCCTTCCTCTGGCTGCCAGCTTCAGAGGGATTGTCCACTTTGACAAAAACAACACCAGCTAGCAATTAACATAATATCCCAGGGTGCTTCACAGGAGCGATTATCAAACAAAATTCGACAACGAGCCACATAAGGAGATATTGGGATGTGTGACCAAAAGCTTGGTCAAAAAGGTAGGTTTTAAGGAATGTCTTAAAAGAGCCAAGTGATAGAGGCAGAGAGGTTTAGAGAGAGAATTCCCGAGCTTAGGGCCCAGGCAGCTGAAGGCATGGCTGCCAATGGTGGAGTAATGGAAATTGGGGATGCTCAAGAGGCCAGAATTAGAGGAGCGCAGAGATCTCGGAGGGTTGTAGGGCTGCAGGATAGTGAGATTTATGGCGGGGAGGAAGGGATGGGGAATGGAGGAGAGGCAGAGTCATGGAGGGATTTGAAACCAGGGATGAGAATTTTAATAAAAGCAGAATACTGCGGATGCTGGAAATCTGAAATAAAAACAAGAAATGCTGGAAATACTCGGCAGGTCTGGCAGCATCTGTGGAGAGAGAAGCAGAGTTAACGTTTCAGGTCAGTGACCCTTCATCAGAACTGGCAAAAAACTGAGAATTTTAATGGCTGACGAGGCTGGTGTCATCAGCAAGGAAAACAATGTCACTTTTTATGACATCAGTTGGGTCATTAATGAAGATGAAGAAACAGAGTGAGGACTAAGTGTACACCCCAGAGGGGATCTGACTAGAAAATGGGTCCCTGTTGACCCTCACCCAATGTTTACTTCTGAGGAAGTGACAGATCCCGTTCAACAGTCTGCCATACAGGAGGCAAGAAAGGGCTGAGGGCAAGATGGCAAATCCTGGCAAAGGTGCTAGAATACTCCAGGACTACTCCGCTGACAGTGCTGTCTATCAAGAGAGTCACTCTAGATCTCAAGGATGCGTTTGATGTTAACAAATTAATCCAAGCCAGGTTGGTGTAACTGCTGAGAGATTAGGATTTTGCAACTCTACATGTCCGTCAATGACTGGCATTGGCTTTTCCTTAAATGCCTGTTCTTTTCACGAGCATGGGACACAGTGACAGAATCAGGTGAACAAGTCTAGCTTTTGGGAACCTGACAAGCATCTTTTCAGAGAGTGCGAGAGATGTTTGAGCTTCTTGTGCACGGCTTACCCTTGGTCACTTGTAGAAAGTGCAGGAGCTAAACTTGGAGCTCAGGGAGATTCTCAACAACTGTCCTTATTCATAGAGGAAATCGAAGTCATTTCAACCTTCAAAGAAGGGCACGTCATGGAGGGGCTGATCACTGAATCATAACAAGTATTGAATGATACAACACAGAAGGTGGCCATTTGGCTGTTTCTGCATGTGTTGGCTCTTTGAAAGAGCTGTCCAGTTAATTCCCTGCTCTTTTCCCATAACCCCGCAATATTTCCTTTTCAAATATTTATCCAATTCCCTTCCGAAAGTGACTATTGAATCTGTTTCCACCACAGCTTTTAGGCAGCGTGTTCCAGATCACAACAACTCAGTACGTAAAAATTTCTCCTCATCTCCTCTTCCAGCTCCACCTACAGTCTGTGTCCCTCTGGTTACTGATCCTCCTGCCACTGGAAACAGTTTCTCCTTATTTACTCTATCAAAACCCTTTACCATTTTGAACATCTCAATTAAATCACCTCCTTAACCTTCTCTGCTCTAAGGAGAACAATCCCAGCTTCTCCAGTCTCTCCACATTAAATGAAATCCCTCATCCCTGGTATCATTCCAGTAGATCTCCTCCGCACCCTCTCCAAGGCCCTGACATCCTTCCTAAAGTGTGCTGCCCAGATTTGGATACAGTACACCAACAGAGGCCTAACCAGTGATTTATGAAAGTTTAACAGAGTTTGAGAGTTAAGGTCAAAAAGGAATAATGGCTAGCCGGACTGAGTTACAGGCTGGAACATAATCAAGAGGTTTGGGTGGTGTTTGCTTGTGTACTCCATGCTTCTATTTACAAAGCCAAGCATCCCGTTTGCTTATTTATCAGCCTTCTTAATTACCTCGCCACCTTCAAAGTTATGACAGGATTGTCACTTGGGTCTGTGAGATGTTCACAACATGTCCACTTGCAATGAGCCAAGTGCCCTGCCGAAACAACAGGGATTATGTCTGGAGAGAGCTGTATAGCACTTTAGTGAAGGGCTAATGATTACAGGTCTGTCACCAGGGATGTGAGCAATAGAATAAACTATCTAAATTTTTTTATATTCATTCATGGGATGTGAGCTTGACTGGCAAGGTCAGCATTTATTGCCCATCCCTAATTGCCCTTGAGAAGGTGGTGGTGAACTGCCTTCTTGAACCACTGCAGTCCTTGGGGTGTAGGCACAACCACAGTGCTGTTCAGAAGGGAGTTCCAGGATTTTTACCCAGCGACAGTGAAGGAACGGCGATATAGTTCCAACTCAGGATGGTGTGTGGCTTGGAGGGGAACTTGCAGGTGGTGATGTTCCCATGCATCTGCTGCCCTTGTCCTTCTAGTTGGTAGAGGTCGCAGGTTAGGAAGGTGCTGTTGAAAAACCCTTGGTGAGTTCAACGTAGGTATTAAGGAACAGTAGCTTACATGAGATTTTCTGACAGGGCTTCAGTACTGATATATGGAGCAGCAGATTTATGTCTGTCAGAGATTTTAATGTTTGAGAGTTAAAGGTTAAGAGTTATCGCAAAGAAGAATAACACCCAGGAGTGAGTTACAGACTGGAATCTAATCGAGGGGTTCGGAGTGGTTTATATAAAGAATAACAGATACCCGGGAGTGAATTACAGACTGGAATATAATCGAGGGGCTCGGGGAGTTTATATATAGAATAACAGATACCCAGGAGTGAGTTACAGACTGGAATATAATCGAGGGGCTCGGGGAGTTTATATATAGAATAACAGATACCCAGGAGTGAGTTACAGACTGGAATCTAATCGAGGGGTTCGGAGTGGTTTATATAAAGAATAACAGATACCCGGGAGTGAGTTACAGACTGGAATATAGTCGAGGGGCTCGGGGAGTTTATATAGAGAATAACAGATACCCGGGAGTGAGTTACAGACTGGAATATAATCGAGGGGCTCGGGGAGTTTATATAGAGAATAACAGATACCCGGGAGTGAGTTACAGACTGGAATATAGTCGAGGGGCTCGGGGAGTTTATATAGAGAATAACAGATACCCGGGAGTGAGTTACAGACTGGAATATAATCGAGGGGCTCGGGGAGTTTATATAGAGAATAACAGATACCCGGGAGTGAGTTACAGACTGGAATATAATCGAGGGGCTCGGGGAGTATATATATAGAATAACAGATACCCGGGAGTGAGTTACAGACTGGAATATAATCGAGGGGCTCGGAGAGTTTATATATAGAATAACAGATACCCGGGAGTGAGTTACAGACTGGAATATAATCGAGGGGCTCGGAGAGTTTATATATAGAATAACAGATACCCGGGAGTGAGTTACAGACTGGAATATAATCGAGGGGCTCGGAGAGTTTATATATAGAATAACAGATACCCGGGAGTGAGTTACAGACAGGAATCTAATCGAGGAGTTCAGGGGGTTTATATATAGAATAACAGATACCCGGGAGTGAGTTACAGATTGGAATCTAATCGAAGGGTTCGGGGGGGTTTATATATAGAATAACAGATACCCGGGAGTGAGTTACGGATTGGAATCTAATCGAAGGGTTCGGGGGGGTTTATATATAGAATAACAGATACCCGGGAGTGAGTTACAGACTGAAATCTAATCGAGGAGTTCGGGGGGTTTATATTTAGAATAACAGATACCCGGGAGTGAGTTACAGACTGAAATCTAATCGAGGAGTTCGGGGGGTTTATATTTAGAATAACAGATACCCGGGAGCGAGTTACAGGCTGGAAACTAATCGAGGGACTCAGGGGGGGTTTATATATAGAATAACAGATACCCGGGAGTGAGTTACAGACTGGAATCTAATCGAGGGGTTCGGGGGTTTATATATAGAATAACAGATACCCGGGATTGAGTTACAGACTGGAATCTAATCGAGGAGTTCTGGGGGTTTATCTATGGAATAATGCTTAAGGTGACCGCCTCCGTTCACCATCCGACCCCCCCACCACCCCCCATGCCCCTCTCAGCAATGCACTAAGGTGGGGTCCTTTCTGGGTCCGGCCAGCTTTTAGAATTAGGGATTTCCATCGCTGGTTGGACGCCTTTGTGGGATAATAACAGAGAATGCCGGAAGTACTCAACAGGGCTGGTAGCATTGTGGTGTGAGAAAGAATTAATGTTTAGCTCGATGACCTTTCATCAGAACTGGAAAAAGTCAGAGATGTAACAGGTTTTAAGCAAGTGCAGAGGCAGGAAAAGTGGGCGGGGGGGGGGGTGGGAAGAGTAAAAGGAAAGGTCTGTGATAGGGTGGAAGGCAGAAGAAATTGAATGACAAGAGGGCTGATGGTGCGAGGCAAAAACAGGTCACAAAATATCATGAAGAAGTAGATGGAGGCCAATTGACCATTGTCCTTCCGTCCAGAATGAAAAGAAACAGGTTCCAGAACATATCATTGGACTGGATTTTAGATGAATCTGAGGGTTTCCCCTCACCCTTAGCAACCTTGATCATCGTATCATCAGGTTTAGATTAGTAATGGAGAAGAGCAAGGAAGAATCTAAAGTAGAACTTCTAAATTGGAGGAGGGGGGATCTGGCCAGGGTAAAATGGTACCAGAGACTGTCAGGAAAATCTCAGGAGATGCTTCAGGTAGAGGCTAGGTACATTCCAATGAGGGAGAAAGATAAGGGAACCAATAACAGGGTTCCTTCGATAACAAAGGAGATGGAGGTTATGATGAAACAAAAAAAGAGGGTGTATGATGCATGTCAGCTGAATTCTTCAAGTGAGAACCCAGCCAAGTTAAGAGAGGAGGTAAAGAGGAAAATAGGTCTGGCAAAGAGAGAATGAGAATAGAATGGCAGTTAACATAAAAGAAAACCCAAAGAAATTCTACAGGCGTGTAAATATTAAGTGGGTAGTAAGAGGTGGAGCGGGTCCTATGAGGGACAGAGAAGATAATATATGCTTAGAGGCACAGGGAAAGGCTCTAGCTATATACTTTGAGTACTTTGTATCTGGTTTACTAAGGAAGAGGAATCTGACAAAATATCAATAGAAGCAGAGATGGTAGGGGTAATGGAAGGGGTGAAAATTGATAAGAAGGATGTACTGGAAAGGCTGGCCATGCTTAGAGCGGATAAGTCACCTGCTCCGGATGGCTTGCATCCCAGGTTGCTGAAGGCAAGTGGGGTGGAGATAGCAGAAGAGCTTGCCATAATCTTCCAATCTTCCCTGGATATGAGGGAGGTGCCAGAGGATTGCAGAGCGAAGACAGGATGTAAGGACATTCCTACTAACTACAGGCCAGTCAGTTTGGCATCAGTGGTGGGTAAGGTTTTAGAAACCATAATTAGGCAAAACAAATTGACAGGCACTTGGAGATTTTTGAGTTATATAAGGGCAGGCAGCATGGATTTGGCAGATCTTGATTAACTAATGTAATTGAATTTTTTTGATGAAGTAACAGAGAAGGTTGATGAAGGGAAAGCAATGGATGTTGTCTATATGGATTTTAAGAAAGCGTTCGACAAAGTACCACATAAAAGGTTGGTTAACAAAATTGAGGCTCATGGAATAGGAAGGTCCGTGTCCAGTTGGATAAAAAAATGGCTTGAGGACAGAAAACAGCGATTCATGGTAAATGATTGTTTTTCAGACTGGAGGATGGTAGACAGTGGTGTTCCCCAAGGGTCAGTGCTGGGACCACTGCTTTATTTGATATATATAAAAGACTTGGATATTGGAATACAGAGTAAAGTTTCAAAATTTGCCGATGATTTGAAACTTGGAGGTGTGGCAGTCAGTGAGGATGATACCAGTCAACTGCAACAGGACTTAGATAGGCTGGCAGAATGGGCAGACAAGTGGCTGATGGAATTTAATGCAGAAAAGTGTGAGGTGATGCATTTTGGCAGAAGGCATAGGGAGAGGTAATATAGAGTAAAAGGCACAGTTCTAAAGCATGTACAGGGACAGAGGGACCTCTGGGTTCATATACATCAATCTTTGAAGATGCTGGGACATATTGAGAGAGTGTTTAGCAAAGCATACGGGATTTTGGGCTTCATAAATAGAGGCTGAGTACAAAAGCAGGGAAGTTATGCTGAACCTTTATAAAGCTCTGGTTAGGCCCCAACTAGAGTATAGCATCCAGTTCTGGGCACCAGACTTTAGGAATGCTGTGAGGGTCCTCGAGAGGGTGCAGAGGAGATTAACCAGAATGTTTCCAGGAATGAGGGATTTTAGCTACAAGCTTAGGTTTGAGAAGCTGCAGTTGTTCTCCTTGGAGAAAAGGAGATTGAGGGGAGATTTGATAGAGGTGTATAAGATTCTGACAGGTTTAGATAAGGTAGACAAAGAAAAACTGTTCCTGTTAGCTGATGGTACAAAGACCAGGGGACACAGATTTAAGGTTTTGGGCAAGAGATGCAGGGGAAATATGAGGAAGAACTATTTTAGTAGTCGTTTGACAGTATGGAACTTGAGTATTGTTGAAAATAGAGACATGTTGTCGAAGCTTTGCGTCTTGCATTCATCAGGACAATCTGAAAGAATACCATGTAAGGCAAAACAACAACTTTATACTGTATGAGAAGAGAGTGCTGATTGGTTGGCTGGTGAACTCTGATTGGTAGATGCGTTGCCATGGAGAATGCACCAGTTTACAGTGACTGAAGAAGGTTAACTTCCAAGCTTTGTTTGAAATTTAAACCAGGCAGCTTGACTCTGATTGGCCAAGGCTTTACCCTGAGGAATGAACCAGTGAATAGCTGTCACTTATTTTTGTTTAGCTGAAACAGGCGCAATGTTTGTACATGTTCTTTCTGTCTGCAAAGAACAGGGTCCTATTGTATTAATATATGTAGCTTCCAGTATGTGCAAATGGGCCACTTTTTTATGTAGCGGGTGATGATGACCTGGGTGCTGGAAGTGGAGACGATGAATGATTTCAAAAGGAAGTTGGATAGGTACTTGAGGGAAATAAACTTGCAGGGGCTCAGGAATAAAGCGGGGAATGGGACTGACTGGATTGCTGTACAGAGAGCTGGCACGGACTCGATGGGCTGAATGGCTCCTTCTATGCCACAATGACTTGGTGAGTAAGAACAGGCTGTGAATTCAGGTCGTTAATACTCACTCGTCTGATGGGACTGTGCAGCAGAGCACGGTGACACTGCAGAGTACTGGCTGTATGAATTGCATGGTTGGGGAAAGCTGTTTTTTACCTGGCATGTGAACAAAGCGCTGGCACCACAACTTTAGATGTAGGAGGGGCGCCAGCGTATCTACAGAGCAGTGGCCGGAGTTTTACGGCCCTGCCAACAAGTGGGCTGGTGGCTGGGTGGGGGGCCATAAAATTCAGTGGGAGGCAAGGGGGAGGGGGCCGTTCCCCGACCACCTCCTGCCCCACTGCAATATTACGCGGAGTGGCAGCGGTGAGAAACAGTCCACCTGCCCTAGGCCCTGAAGTGGAAAATTAACTGGCATTTAAGGGCCTCTGCCCGTCGCCGCGGGTATTTTACCCACGGCAGCCGAATGGCACAAGCCTCAAGAACCCCACATGGTAAAACCTGGCGGCCTTCTTGCGGGCTGGAGGTTGGGGGGTGGGGGCCTCCTGATTGGGCACCCTGTGCCCCATGGAGGGCCGCCCCCGAAGCCCCACCTGCCCCCAATGCACAACACTTCCCCCACCCCCCTAACTGACCCCCCTTTCCTCGTGGGGGCCTGGCCAATTGTCCCTGACGAGGCCCTAAAAACTTACCTTGGTTCCGGGGCCATCCTTCATCTTGCTTACGATGGCTGGGTGTAGTCCCAGCAGTGACCACCGCTCCCAGTGGCGCCACTGGGACTAAGAGCTGCTGGCCCGCTGATTGGCCAGCAGCTCCAATAGGCGGGACTTCCTGCCTCAAGGAAGTGCAAGTCCCGCCCAAGACCAATGATGGGCCTGGGGACTGTAAAATCCCGGTCTGGCTCCCCAGGCTCGGCAGAGGCGGGCTCGCACAGGATGTTGCAGCCCAATTAAAAGTCCGGTCAGTGTGTTACACAGGGAGCTGTGTGTACTGAACAGGGCGATACACAGGGAGAGCTGTGTGTACTGAACAGTGTGTTACACAGGGAGAGCTGTGTGTACTGAACAGGGCGATACACAGGGAGAGCTGTGTGTACTGAACAGTGTGTTACACAGGGAGAGCTGTGTGTATTGAACAGGGCGTTACACAGTGAGCTGTGTGTACTGAACAGGGCGATACAGAGGGAGAGCTGTGTGTACTGAACAGGGCGTTACACAGGGAGCTGTGTGTACTGAACAGGGCATTACACAGTGAGCTGTGTGTACTGAACAGGGCGATACATAGGGAGAGCTGTGTGTACTGAACAGTGTGTTACACAGGGAGAGCTGTGTGTACTGAACAGGGCGATACACAGGGAGAGCTGTGTGTACTGAACAGGGCGTTACACAGGGAGCTATGTGTACTGAGCAGGGCGATATACAGGGAGCTGTGTGTACTGAACAGGGCATTACACAGTGAGCTGTGTGTACTGAACAGGGCGATACATAGGGAGAGCTGTGTGTACTGAACAGTGTGTTACACAGGGAGAGCTGTGTGTACTGAACAGGGCGATACACAGAGAGAGCTGTGTGTACTGAACAGTGTGTTACACAGGGAGAGCTGTGTGTACTGAACAGGGCGTTACACAGTGAGCTGTGTGTACTGAACAGGGCGATACACAGGGAGCTGTGTGTACTCAACAGTGTGTTACACAGGGAGAGCTGTGTGTACTGAACAGGGCGTTACACAGTGAGCTGTGTGTACTGAACAGGGCGATACACAGGGAGCTGTGTGTACTGAACAGAGCGATACACAGGGAGCTGTGTGTACTGAACAGAGTGTTACACAGGGAGAGCTGTGTGTACTGAACAGTGTGTTACACAGGGAGAGCTGTGTGTACTGAACAGGGCGTTACACAGTGAGCTGTGTGTACTGAACAGTGTGTTACACAGGGAGAGCTGTGTGTATTGAACAGTGTGTTACACAGGGAGCTGTGTGTACTGAACAGTGTGTTACACAGGGAGAGCTGTGTGTACTGAACAGGGCGTTACACAGGGAGAGCTGTGTGTACTGAACAGTGTGTTACACAGGGAAAGCTGTGTGTACTGAACAGTGTGTTACACAGGGAGAGCTGTGTGTACTGAACAGGGCGTTACACAGGGAGCTGTGTGTACTGAACAGTGTGTTACACAGGGAGAGCTGTGTGTACTGAACAGTGTGTTACACAGGGAGAGCTGTGTGTACTGAACAGGGCGATACACAGGGAGAGCTGTGTGTACTGAACAGTGTGTTACACAGGGAGAGCTGTGTGTACTGAACAGTGTGTTACACAGGGAGAGCTGTGTGTACTGAACAGGGCGATACACAGGGAGAGCTGTGTGTACTGAACAGTGTGTTACACAGGGAGAGCTGTGTGTACTGAACAGTGTGTTGCACAGGGAGAGCTGTGTGTACTGAACAGTGTGTTACACAGGGAGCTGTGTGTACTGAACAGTGTGTTACACAGGGAGAGCTGTGTGTACTGAACAGTGTGTTACACAGGGAGAGCTGTGTGCACTGAACAGGGCGTTACACAGGGAGAGCTGTGTGTACTGAACAGTGTGTTACACAGGGAGAGCTGTGTGTACTGAACAGTGTGTTACACAGGGAGAGCTGTGTGTACTGAACAGGGCGTTACACAGGGAGAGCTGTGTGTACTGAACAGTGTGTTACACAGGGAAAGCTGTGTGTACTGAACAGTGTGTTACACAGGGAGAGCTGTGTGTACTGAACAGGGCGTTACACAGGGAGAGCTGTGTGTACTGAACAGTGTGTTACACAGGGAGAGCTGTGTGTACTGAACAGTGTGTTACACAGGGAGAGCTGTGTGTACTGAACAGGGCGTTACACAGGGAGCTGTGTGTACTGAACAGTGTGTTACACAGGGAGCTGTGTGTACTGAACAGGGCGTTACACAGGGAGCTGTGTGTACTGAACAGTGTGTTACACAGGGAGCTGTGTGTACTGAACAGTGTGTTACACAGGGAGCTGTGTGTACTGAACAGTGTGTTACACAGGGAGCTGTGTGTACTGAACAGTGTGTTACACAGGGAGAGCTGTGTGTACTGAACAGGGCGTTACACAGGGAGAGCTGTGTGTACTGAACAGTGTGTTACACAGGGAGAGCTGTGTGTACTGAACAGGGCGTTACACAGGGAGAGCTGTGTGTACTGAACAGTGTGTTACACAGGGAGAGCTGTGTGTACTGAACGGTGTGTTAGGTTGCACATTGCTGACTTGCATGAATAAGTCGATGGGTTTAGATCATGAGGAGCCAGGGGATGTGAAGCATTAACACTGACTTGGAGCGGTTGGCAGACTGATCCCTCGAGCCTGCTCCACCATTCAATAAGATCGTGGCTGATCTATTCTTGGCCTCAACTCCCCTTTCCTGCCCGCTCCCAATGACGCTTGACTCACATTCAGATCAAAATTCTGTCTAACTCAGCCATGAGTATATTCGGTGACTCAGCTTCCACTGCTCTAAGTAAATAAATAAAACTTGTAATTATTTGCAAAAGAATAATGGATACATCGGAGTGAATTACAAACCGTAACTCACTCCCGGGTATCTGTTATTCTATATATAAACCACCCGAACCCCTCGATCAGATTCCAGTCTGCAACTCACTCCCGAGTATCTGTTATTCTATTTATAAACCCCCCAAACACCGCCATTAGATTCCAGTCCGTAACTCACTCAGAATCACAGAATAATACAGTGCAGAAGAGGCCCTTCGGCCCATCGAGTCTGCACCGATGCATTAAAACACCTGACCCGTCTACCTAATCCCATCTGCCAGCACTTGGCCCAAAGCTTGAATGTTATGACATGCCAAGTGCTCATCCAGGTACATTTCAAAGGATGTGAGGCAACCTGCCTCTACCACCCTCCCAGGCAGGGCATTCCAGACCGTCACCACCACTCCCGGGTATCTGTTATTCTATACATAAACCCCCCGAACCCCTCGATTAGATTCCAGCCTGTAACTCACTCCCAGGTATCTGTTATTCTATATATAAACCCCCTGAACCCCTCGATTAGATTCCAATCTGTAACTCACTCCCAGGTATCTGTTATTCTATATATAAACCCCCTGAACCCATCGATTAGATTCCAGTCTGCAACTCACTCCCGAGTATCTGTTATTCTATATATAAACCCCCCGAACCCTCGATTAGATTCCAATCTGTAACTCACTCCCAGGTATCTGTTATTCTATATATAAACCCCCCGAACCCTCGATTAGATTCCAGTCTGTAACTCACTCCCAGGTATCTGTTATTCTATATATAAACCCCAGAACCCCTCGATCAGATTCCAGTCTGTAACTCACTCCCGAGTATCTGTTATTCGATATATAAACCCCAGAACCCCTCGATCAGATTCCAGTCTGTAACTCACTCCTGGGTATCTGTTATTCTCTGTATAAACCCCCCGAACCCTTCGATTAGATTCCAGTCTGTAACTCACTCCCGGGTATCTGTTATTCAATATATAAATCCCCCGAACCCCTCGATTAGATTCCAGTCTGTAACTCACTCCTGGTATCTGTTATTCCATATATAAATCCCCCGAACCCCTCGATTAGATTCCAGTCTGTAACTCACTTCTGGATATCTGTTATTCTATATATAAACCCCCCGAACCCCTTGATTAGATTCCAGTCTGTAACTCACTCCTGGGTATCTGTTATTCTATATATAAACCCCCCGAACCCCTTGATTAGATTCCAGTCTGTAACTCACTCCTGGGTATCTGCTATTCTACATATAAACCCCCCGAACCCCTTGATTATATTCCAGTCTGTAACTCACTCCTGGGTATCTGTTATTCTATATATAAACCCCACCGAACCCTTTGATTAGATTCCAGTCTGTAACTCACTCCTGGGTATCTGTTATTCTATATATAAACCCCTCCGAACCCCTTGATTAGATTCCAGTCTGTAACTCACTTCTGGATATCTGTTATTCTATATATAAACCCCCCGAACCCCTTGATTAGAATCCAGTCTGTAACTCACTCCTGGGTATCTGTTATTCTATATGTAAACCCCCCCGAGCTCCTTGATTAGATTCCAGTCTGTAACTCACCCCCGGGTATCTGTTATTCTATATATAAACCTCCTGAACCCCTTGATTAGATTCCAGTCTGTAACTCACTCCTGGGTATCTGTTATTCTATATATAAACCCCCTGAACCCCTCGATTAGATTCCAGTCTGTAACTCACTCCTGGGTATCTGTTATTCTATATATAAACCCCACCGAACCCTTTGATTAGATTCCAGTCTGTAACTCACTCCTGGGTATCTGTTATTCTATATATAAACCCCCCGAACCCCTCGATTAGATTCCAGTCTGTAACTCACCCCTGGGTATCTGTTATTCTATATATAAACCTCCTGAACCCCTCGATTAGATTCCAGTCTGTAACTCACTCTCGGGTATCTGTTATTCTATATATAAACCTCCTGAACCCCTCGATTAGATTCCAGTCTGTAACTCACTCCCGGGTATCTGTTATTCTATATATAAACCCCCCGAACCCCTCGATTAGATTCCAGTCTGTAACTCACCCCCGGGTATCTGTTATTCTATATATAAACCCTCCGAACCCCTTGATTAGATTCCAGTCTGTAACTCACTCCCGGGTATCTGTTATTCTATATATAAACCCTCCGAACCCCTTGATTAGATTCCAGTCTGTAACTCACTCCCGGGTATCTGTTATTCTATATATAAACCCTCCGAACCCCTTGATTAGATTCCAGTCTGTAACTCACTCCCGGGTATCTGTTATTCTATATATAAACCCTCCGAACCCCTTGATTAGATTCCAGTCTGTAACTCACACCCGGGTATCTGTTATTCTATATATAAACCCTCCAAACCCCTTGATTAGATTCCAGTCTGTAACTCACTCCCGGGTATCTGTTATTCTATATATAAACCCCCCGAACCCCTTGATTAGATTCCAGTCTGTAACTCACTCCCGGGTATCTGTTATTCTATATATAAACCCTCCGAACTCCTTGATTAGATTCCAGTCTGTAACTCACTCCCGGGTATCTGTTATTCTATATATAAACCCTCCGAACCCATCGATTAGATTCCAGTCTGTAACTCACTCCCGGGTATCTGTTATTCTATATATAAACCCTCCGAACCCATCGATTAGATTCCAGTCTGTAACTCACTCTCGGGTATCTTATTCTGTATATAAACCCCCGAACCCCTTGATTATATTCCAGTCTGTAACTCATTCCCGGGTATCTGTTATTCTATATATAAACCCCTGAACACTTTGATTAGATTCCAGTCTGTAACTCACTCCTGTGCATTTATTATTCTTTTATGTAAACTCCAGTATTTGCCTGCATTCAGATCTGCTGAAAAGCCAAGTGACCTGAGTTCAATTACTCATTGCCAGTGACGAGAATCACTCCTTTCTTGCTTTAATTCGTTCCGCTCTCTAACAGACGTTTCAGTCCAATTCACTGCAGACGTACAGGTGTAGAGAGGAGGCACAGCAATCGTATTCAGGTTTATTCGTTTTCGGAGGTGCTTTATCAAAAAGTAGCATTAGTTTAAAACAACAATTTATTGTTCATTATGCCTCACTGTCAGCTCCTGTACATGTACAGTACACAGTGGGTAAAAGGGAATGATTCACTCAGTTTAATTGTCGGAGTGTTGAAGGAGTCAATTTGTTATTTACTTAATCAATCCAAATGTTGCCCTGAATTTAAGTCACTGTACCGTTAAGATGATCAGAATCATTTATTTTATGTGAAGGGCAATATTAACAGCACCATTTGCAATCTCCCACTTGCCTTCCCTACCCTTATTTCAGACCTAATGCCTTTTCCAATTTTTTGGAGTCTATCCACGTTGGCACAGAGAACTCAACGGATTGGGAGGTCCTTTCTGCCACCTGCTGTTTTAGCTGAAAAACTACAAGTGAAGTGATGGGTCTCATAATGCAGGGCACCATCGAGGGAGGCTGAGAAGAATAGGAAAGCAATTGGAAAGTGGATGGTGGAATTAAATGATGCCAGTCTTGTGTTGTAACAGTAGGAGGAAGGGGAGACTGAGGGAGAGAAGTACCTTGGAAATCTTGGAAAAGAATGAGTTAGACAAGGCGATCATAGTTGCATGCAGCAGAGAGGGAGACCATTTGGCCCATCGTGCCTGTGCCAGCTCTTTGAAAGAGCTATCCAATTAATCCCACTCCCCCTGCTCATTGCCCATAGTCCTGCAATTTTTTTCCATGCAGTGTGAATGAATGGGAATGGGTTTGATACATTGGGATTCTCTACAGCGGGAGCGAATGGGATGGGGTTTGATCCATTGGGATTGTGCACAATGGGTGTGAATGGGAAGTGATTTGATTCATTGGGATTGTGTCAAACGGGAGTGAATGGGAAGGGGTTTGGGTGCATTGGGATTCCGTACAATGGGAATGAATGGGAAGGGGTTTGATCCATTGGGATTCTGTACAGGGGGAGTGAATGGGAAGGGGTTTGGGTCCATTGGGATTCCGTACAATGGGAATGAATGGGAAGGGGTTTGATCCATTGGGATTCTGTACAGGGGGAGTGAATGGGAAGGGGTTTAATCTGTTGGGATTCTGTACAGTGGGAGTGAATGGGAAAGGGATTGATCCATTGAGATTCTGTATAGTGGGAGTGAATAGGAAGGGGTTTGAGTCCATTGGGATTCCGTACCATGGGAATGAATGGGAAGGGGTTTAATCCATTGGGATTCTGTACAATGGGAGTGAATAGGAAGAGGTTTGGATCCACTGGGATTCTGTACAGTGGGTGTGAATGAGAAAGGATTCGATCCATTGGGATTCTGTACATTGGGAGGGAATGGGAAAGGATTTGATCCATTGGGATTCTGTACAATGGGAGTGAATGGGAAGAGGTTTGGCCCATTAGGTTGGGTACAGTAGAATTAGATGTAGAGCAAAACTCCCTCTGCTCTGCCCTAAAGTGAACAAGAAGGGATGTATTTAATTCGGATTCCATGCGATGATTTACTGTGAAGCTTTTGGTCCATTGGGGGTTTGCATGGTGAACCCGTTAGGATCCTGGTAGTTGCTGGATTGTGACCATGCTTTCCCCGAACTGAAAAGCCCCACCTTAACCCATTCAACATCTCAACTGTGGAGGTCAACGTGATGTGTTAACTTGGGCGTGGGGAATTGAGAACACCATGGCAGGGGGCAGGAGGGAGGGACAGGGAGTTAAAAAAAGAAAGATTCACATTTATAGAACACATTTCGTGACTTTAGGACATTACAAATCTCTTCAGATTCAATGGGGTCTTTTGAAGAATAGTCACTGTTATAATGTAGGAAATCAGGCAGCCAGATTATGCACAGCAAGCTCCCACAATGAGATAAAAGATCAGATAATCTGTACTTGTGATGAGAGTTGAGGAATAAATATTGGCCAGAATATCAGGGATCCCCAAGAGGGCAGACGGGGCCTCGGTTTAAAATCTCATCTGCAAGACGACACCTCCAACAGTGCAGCACTCCCTCAGTACTGCACTGGGAGTGTCAGCCTAGATTTTTGTGCTCAAATCTCTGGGTGGACTTGAACCCAACCTTCTGACTCAGAGATGAGAGTGCTACCACTGAGGGGGTTAAAAAGACTGAATGCACACAAATCATGCCGATGCATACACTTAGGCAAAAGTTTTGATGTATCTAGAAGTTTCCCTACCCAACTTTCTACTTCGTCCACAGGCCATCGCTTTGAGGACAATCCTGGGGTTCGCAGGCATCTGGTCAAGAAACCATTGAGAAGTCAAATGAGTAAAGCTAGCGTGAAAATGCCCCCAACCAGCATGAAAAAGTATCGGCCCGACAGCAAACCTCATGAGGTATTCAACATCCTTCTACATCTTCACTCCCTCAGTGCTCAATTTATCATGAGACTTGCATTTATATAGCACCTTTCATGACCACAGGACATCCTAAAAAAAACTTACAGCCAATGAAGTTTTTTTTCCCGAATGTTGTCACTGTTGTAGGAAACACCGATTTGCGCACAGCAAGCTCCCACAAACAGCAACGAAATAATGACGAGATCATTTTTTTTTAAGTGATGTTGGTTGAGTGATAAATATTGGCCCAGGACACTGAGGAGAACTCCCCTGCTCTTCTTCAAAATTGTGGCTGTGGGATCTTTCGGTTTTAACATCTCATCTGAAAGACATCACCTCCGACAGTGTAGCACTCCCTCAGTACTGCACTGGGAGTGTCAGCCTGGATTATAGGGCTGAAGTCTCTGGAGCCGCAAGCTTCAGAGTTAGAGAGAAAAGTGCAATCCACTGAGCCATGGCGATGCAATAAAAGCCCAACACATGAGCCTTGGGTTAAGCCAGCATTGGGCATTTCTGTGGGTGGCACAGGAGGTTAGTAGCGCCAATGCCCGGCACTGTTAGCATCTCCTGCTCCCTAACCGCACCCACCCCACTCCCCCCCAGTCTCACATGGTTTGATTGGGCAGCTACACCTTTCTGAATATTAATTTCACTCCCCTCCCCCCACCCCCCATCGTTTACGCAGGTTTTCGTTGAGCTGAACGAGCTGGTGGTAGGCAAGAACAATGAAATGACATGGCATGAGACTGCTCGCTGGATCAAGTTTGAGGAAGATGTGGAATCAGAGACGGACAAGTGGGGAAAACCGCACGTGGCATCCCTCGCATTCCGCAGCCTCTTGGAGCTGAGGAAGACCATTGCACATGGTGAGTATCCTTACAAAGTGCATGTTCTGACTTGCCCACGTTCTTGCAGAAAGGCTGTAATTGTACTAGAGAGGGTACCGAGGAGATTTACAAGGATGTTGCCAGGACTGGAAAAATGCAGCTCTGAAGAAAGATTGGATAGGCTGAGGTAGTTCTCCTTGGAACAGAGAAGGCTGAGGGGAGATCTGATTGAGATGTACAAAATTCTGAGGGGCCTGGATAGAGTGGAGGTGAAGGATCTATTCACCTTAGCAGAGAGGTCAGTGATGAGGGGACATAGATTTAAAGTGATTGGTAGAAAAATTAGAGGGGAGATGATGAAAAACCTTTTCACCCAGAGGGTGGTGGGGGTCTGGAACTCACTGCCTGAAAGGGTAGTTGAGGCAGAGACCCTCAACTCACTTAAAAGGAGTCTGGATATGCACCTCAAGTGCTGTAATCTGCAGGACTACAGACCAAATGCTGGAAGGTGGGATTAGAATAGGTGGATCATTTTTTGGCCGGCACAGACATGATGGGCCAAGTGGACTCTTTCCGTGCCTTAAAATTTCTATGATTTTACTCTTCCTGTTTGATTCTAAGCTCAGAACACAGCAACAGGAGGAGGCCATTCAGCCCCTCAAGCCTGCTCCGCCATCTATTAGATCATGGCTGATCTATACCTTATCTCCAACTATCTGTCTTGGTTTGTAACCCTTAATACTGTTACCTAACAAAGTCCTATCAATCTCTGTTTTGAAATTTTCAGTTGACCCCCAACCTCAGCAGCTTTTCTAGGGGAGAGAGTTCCAGATTTCCACTCCCCTTTGTGTGAAAAAGTGCTTCCTGACGTCACCCCTGAACGGCCTGGCTCTAATTTTAAGGATTTTCCCCCTCGTACCCGACTCCCCCTACCAGAGGAAATAGTTTCTCTCGATCTACCCGATCAACTTTTAATCATCTTAAACATCTCGATTAGATCACCGCTTAATCTTCTAAACTCGAGGGAATACAAACCCAATGCAACCTGGCCTCATAATTTAACCCTTTTATCTCCGGCTGGTCCAAAGAAAGCTTCCAGCTGAATGCATTATCAGCTAAGCATCTTTGTCTGGTAACTTCTAATTCCCACTGAACATTGAAGAGTTAACCCTTTCCTTGCCAGTACAAACAGACCCTCGGGTCTCCCTAGGGATTCTGACCTGCAAAGTCAGCGGGGAGCAAGAGAAGAACATAAGAAATAGGAGCAGGAGGAAGCCACTCGGCCCTTTGAGCCTGCTCCACCATTCAGTAAGACCATGGCTGATCGTCTACATCAAATTCACCTTCCTGCCCTATCCCCGTATCCCTTACTTCCCTTTGAATCCAAAAATCTATTGATCTCTGTCTTGAATATACTCAACAAATGAGCATCCACAGCTCTCTGGGATAGAGAATTCCCAAAGATTTGCAAGCCTCTAAGTAAAGAAATTTCTCCTCATCTCAGTCCTAAATGGCCGACCCCTTTATCCTGAGTTTATGACCCTTAGTTCTAAACTCTTCAGCCAGGGGGAAACGCAAGAGGCCGGAACTTGAAAGGGAAGGAATTGGAAACCCATTGATCCCTGGGTCCTGCTCCTGGTTACTGTGTTGAGTGTGGAGATCCTGTTGCCTCTATGGGTGGAAATTATGAAATGGTTATCTAAAGCTCTGACTAGCATCTATTTAGAGAACCGAACCCAGTCTGGGCACCATATCTCAGGAAGGTTATATTGGCCTTGGAGAGGGTGCAGTGCAGATTCAACAGAATAATCCCGGGGCTAAAAGCATTAAATTATGAGGGCAGGTTACATAGACTGGGCTGGTATTCCCTTGAGTATAGAGCTTATCTAATTAAAGGAGTCGATAGGGTAGATCGAGAGAAACTATTTCCTCTGGTGGGATGTCCAGAACAAGGGGGCAAAGCCTTAAAATTAGAGCCAGGCTGTTCAGGGGTGATGACAGGAAGCACTTCTTCACACCAAGGGGAGTGGAAATCTGGAACTCCCTCCCCAAAAAGGTTGTTGAGGCTGGGGGCCAATTGTAAATCTCAAAACTGAGATTGGTAGATTTATGTTGGGTAAGGGGATTAAGGATCACAGAGCCCAGGTGGATAAATGGAGCTAAGATGCAGGTCGACCATGATCTAAGTGAATGGGGAAGTAGGCTGAAGGGGCCAAATGGCCTCCTGCCTGTTCTTGTGTTTCTATATCATTCCCCCGATCCCCCCCAACAATTTTCTCAGTCCTTTCTGAATGGGCTGGCAACTGTGTGGGTGATGGGGTGTGGCATTAAACCCAAGTACAGTTTTAACCCACATAGCCTTTCCATCAGGGATTGAGAGCTAACATTCAGGAGCAGCACCTGCTCTGTCCATCCCTACGCAGAGGAACAACAGCCAAATAGAACGCCTGTCACGAGGCTAACTCATTCAGTACGGTACGGCGATTAAACGCGAGGCCTGTGTGGTCTGTACATGCAGTTTACTCACCAACTGAGCCATCTATCTGTGACCCTTCACGGATGTGCTTTGTGTTATACAACTGCACTGTCCTCACACCACACCCCTGACCCCACTTGGCTTAACCGGGTGTCTGTGGGCCCCACCTTTTCATGGGTTTTCTACCCAGTGCCTGATGGAACATGGTGCTCAGAAAGGGCAAGGGGTCAGGAAAGGAGGCAGTGGAGGGACAGGGAATGGGGAATTGGGAGATGGGGTGGGGTGGGAGGAAATATCGACTAGAAAAGAGTGAGGCCGGGAGGTGCATTCAAGTGGGAGAGAGCAGCCGGAGGTTCTTCAATGAGTGGCTTGAGGGAAAGCGGCGGAGGTGGAGAGATTGGAGGGGTAAAAGGGGCAAGAAGAACCATGGGAATAGGAATAGGCGGGGGGGGGGGGGTGGTCAGGGGTCGTAAATGGGGTGAGAGGGGTCGTGGGTCAGGGGGAATGTAAATGGGGGTCAGGAGGGCTTCTACCTACCTCGAGATGGGAAGTGCTACTAAAGGCAATGTGTATATCTCCTGCAGGGGCTGTGTTGCTGGATCTGGAGCAGAAGACATTACCTGGAATTGCCCAGCTTGTCGTGGAAACCATGGTGATCACTGACCAAATCAAAGCTGAAGACAGGGCCAATGTACTGAGAGCCCTTCTAGTCAAACACAGGTATCCTCGACCCATCGCGGGGTGGGGGGGGGGGGCGTCTATCGGGGTCCCAGTGCACAGAGTTAGGGGTACCGGGCGAGTGAGTTGCAGGCTGGAATTTAATTGAGGGCTTCGGGTGGTTTATATAAAGAATGACAGATACCCAGGAGTGAGTTATGGGCTGGAATCTAATCAAGGGGGTGGTGTGCTTTATGTATATTTACTTATCCCTGAACCAACATTGCGAAAAAAGATTATCTGGTCATTATCACATTGCTGTTGGTGGGATCTTGCTGTGTGCAAATTGGCTGCTGCATTTCCTACATTATTGTGCAGGAATTGTGAGAGTATTGTGTCCAATTCTGGTCACCACACTTTAGGAAGGATGTCAGGGCCTTGGAGAGGGTGCGGAGGAGATTCACTGGAATGGTTCCAGGGATGAGGGAGTTCAGTTAATGTGGAGAGACTGGAGAAGCTGGGATTGTTCTCCTTAGAGCAGAGAAGGTTAAGGGGAAATTTAATGGAGGCATTCAAAATCATGAAGGGTTTTGATAGAGTAAATAAGGAGAAATTGTTTCCAGTGGCAGGAGGGTCAGTGACCGGAGGACACAGATTTAAGGAAATGGCAAAAATCCAGAGGGGAGATGAGGAGAATGTTTTCTTACACAGTCAGTTGTTGTGATCTGGAAGCAGATTCAATAATAACTTTCAAAAGTGAATTGGATAAATATCTGAAAAGGTAGTTTACAGGGTTATAAGCAAAGACTTGCATTTATATAGCGCCTTTCACATCCTCGGGGTGTCCCAAAGTGCTTCATCGCCAATGAAGTACTTTTTGAGGTCTAGTCACTGTTGTAATGTAGGAAACACAGCAACTAATTTGCACACAGCAAGATCCCACAAACAGCAATGTGATAATGACCAGATGATTTGTTTTATTGATATTGATTGAGGGATAAATATTGGTCCAGGATGCCAGGGAGTTCTCCCCTTACTCCTTCTCAACTTTGAAATAATGGCCATGGACCTTCTCGTCAACCTGAGGGGGAGATGGAGCCTCATCCAAAAGACAACATCTCTGACAGTGCAGCACTCCCTCGGGAGTGTCAACATGGAACAGGTGCTCAAGTCTCCGGAGTGGGACTTGAACCCATAACCTTCTGACTCTGAGGCAAGAGAGCTAGCCACTGAACCATGGCTGACTCATATGTAGAAAGACCTGGGGAGGGAGAGTGTGACTAATTATTTAACTCTGTCATGGACCGATTGGTAATGTTACCGAATTAGTGTCCCTCATCACTGGTACCATTCTGATAAATCTCTCTCAGACGGTTGACTTTGTGCTAAGCTGCACTGGGAGCAGTCAGATTAAGCTGCCGCATTATCTTGCAGCCACCCTAACGATGAAAAGGAAGGGATCTTTTTCCCTCGGAATGTCTCGGGCTCAGCCAAAACCTCCGCCTTGACCGTTCACAGTCTTCACCAGGAGCACAAGATGGTGAAAGACTCCTTCATCACCGTGCCCCTAATGGGGGAGGATAGCATCGAGGTGCAAGACCCCAAGAAGAAAGAGCCTGAACCTCAGGTGGGATGAGCTCTCGTGAGAGTGTCGACAATATTCGTCAGAGACAGTGGACAGGGGAGAGTTGTCGAGGAGGGAGGGAGACAAGGCGCCTATATCGTGACCTCTCCTGACCTCCACTTTCTGACAAAGCCGTTGAGGCCGGGAGTCAATTATATTGAAATACTGAGCTTGATAGATCTTTCTTGTGTAAGGGATACAGAACCCAAGGTTGGTAGACATAGTTAATAGAGTTAAGAAACAGGTCATTCATCAGTTGACTGAATGGCAGAGCAGGCTGACTTACCTATTCCTCTTCTGTTTCCCACCTGCACCCATCGGGGGAGGGGGGCATCTATAGGGGGTCCCAATCCACAGAGTAAGGGGTACCAAGTGGAGTGAGTTACAGGCTGGAATTTAATCAGGGGGTTTTGGGTGGTTTATGGAACAAGTTGTAACCATTGCCGGGACCAGGCATAAGCCTTTGATTGGGTTCCTGGAGTGTTCCTGGGCAGCAAGTGATGCTCAACACGGGGATGAGAAAGATCAGGAAATTACACTGGGCTGAACAGGGACACTCCTTCCCTGTCGCTGTGGCTCAGTTGGTGAATGTGCAGCCTGTGTATGAAACTGAGAGATGGTAACTCAGGAACAAGGCGGGTTCACCCTGTGCTGGTCTGGGGCCCTGGGCAAGATAGCTCCTTAGCACTGTCAGGTGACCAACTCCAGACTTGGTGCTTGATGCGGAAGGACATTGATAGCTTTTTCTTTGAGACACTCCCTGCTCTACAGTGTTAGCTTTGTTTAGAGACAATCCCTGCTCTACAGTGTTGGGTTTGTTTAGAGACACTTCCTGATATAGAGTGTTGTGTTTGTTTAGAGACACTCCCTGCTGTACAGTGTTAGCTTTATTTAGAGACACTCCCTGCTCCGCAGTGTTGGGTTTGTTTAGAGACACTCCCTGATATAGAGTGTTGTGTTCGTTTAGAGACACTCCCTGCTGTACAGCGTTAGCTTTACTTAGAGACACTCCCTGCTCCGCAGTGTTGGGTTTGTTTAGAGACACTCCCTGATATAGGGTGTTGTGTTCGTTTAGAGACACTCCCTGCTGTACAGCGTTAGCTTTATTTAGAGATACTCCCTGCTCCGCAGTGTTGGGTTTGTTTAGAGACACTCCCTGATATAGAGTGTTGTGTTCGTTTAGAGACACTCCCTGCTGTACAGCGTTAGCTTTATTTAGAGATACTCCCTGCTCCGCAGTGTTGGGTTTGTTTAGAGACTGTTACGACCCGGTGAGAAAGGTGTCTAGGGTTCCCTCTCAGCCTTCACCTGGTCTTACCGTAACAGGGTTTAATTTTAAACACAGTGTTTTTAGCTCCCTCTTGATGAATCCTTGTTCCAATTATAAGGCAAAGAAACCAGCACAAACAGGTTTTCTTAGGTTTAAGGATGAAAAGTTGAAATTTATTAAACTTAAACTCTAATTTGGTTAATGCCTACGGATACACGATGCGCTCACGCTAGCATGCATATACGATACACACATGCAAATAGAGACAGAAAGGAGCAGAAGAAAAATGAAGTAGAAAAATTTGAGGCAATATCTGAAGAGTTTTTGTTACGGTTCTTCGCGCTCACTGTAGAATCCTTGATTGTAGGTAGATCTTGCTTTTCGTTGGGGCCCAGTATTCTTCTTAAACCTTGTTCGCTGTAGGAGACTTTTCTCTCTTGGGATTCATGCGTCTTCAGCAGATTCAGAGGCTTGGGAGAAAGAGATGGGAGCAGACAGGAGAGATCTTCTCAGTCCAGGAGCAAACAGACACTCTCAGTTCAAACTCTCTGTGGCCAGTTCAAAAGAAAACCCTGGAATAGCCAGTTAGTCACGTGACCAGCTGATCTAACCAGTCCTGGCCCTTGTGGATTGTATCTTCCTTACCTTTGATGTTCTGTTAATATGTAAATGGTTTTTTCCAGCCACAGCTGATCTTTTTAACAAGTCATTTCCTCACTCCAACCACAGTTAAAAATCAATGTTCGTGACAAAATTGATGTGCCTCATTCTTTGCAGGTGGTCCTAGCATAACAAGACACTCCCTGCTCTCCAGTGTTTGGTTTGTTCAGAGACACTCCCTGATTTAGAGTATCAGGCTTATTTAGAGACACTCCCTGCTGTACAGTGTTGGGTTTCTTTTAGAGACACTCCCTGCGGTACAGGTGGGTTTGAGCTGGGGTTTTCCAATACTTTAGGAAGGATGTTAAGGCCTCGGAAAGGGTGAGGAGGAGATTTACTAGAATGGTACCAGGAATGAGGGAGTTCAGTTATTTGGAGAGACTGGAGAAGCTAGGATTGTTCTCCTTAGAGCAGAGAAGGTTAAGGGGAAATTTAATGGAGGGGTTCAAAATCATGAAGGATTTTGACAGAGTAAATAAGGAGAAACTGTTTCCACTGTTAGGAGGGCCGGTAACCTGAGAAAATAGATTTAAGGTAGTTGGTTAAAAAAAACGGAGGTGACTTAAGGAGACACTTTCTTACACAGCGAGTTGTTGTGATCTGGAACACGCTGCCTGAAAGGGCGGTGGAAGCAGATTTAATAGTAACTTTCAAAAGGGAATTGGATAAATAGTTGAAGAGGAAAAATTTGCAGGGCTGTGGGGAAAGGGCAGAGCAGAGTGGGACTAATTGGATGGCTCTTTCAAAGAGCTAGCCCAGGCACGATGAGCCGAATGTACAGTAGGGATAAAGGACACAGACCCAAATCCTCCACTTCCCTCAAATCTCTTTTTCTTTTCAGAAACGGTTAAAACATTCAAACATCCATCACAGTGAGAGGCATAAAAGGAAATCGGAACTGAGGCTCATGGAGCAGATCCCAGATAATGCAGAGGCTACTGTGGTCCTCATCGGTATGTTACACTCTGGCCAACGCAGAAATAATCAACAGTTTAAATCAAGTCCACATAGTATACAACAAGAAACCTGTTTCATTTCTAATAAACGTTGTGACTCAGATTAAGTGATGGGTGTTGGTGCCCCAAACACTGCCAACACTCCCAGGGCAGGTACAGCACAGGGGTTAGATACAGAGTAAAGCTCCCTCTACACTGTCCCCATCACCCGGTTTTCTCCGGGTGCTCCGGTTTCCTCACACAAGCCAAAAGACTTGCAGGTTGATAGGTAAATTGGCCATTATAAATTGTCACTAGTATAGGTAGGTGGTAGGGAAATATAGGGACAGGTGGGGATGTTTGGTAGGAATATGGGATTAGTGTAGGATTAGTATAAATGGGTGGTTGATGGTCGGCACAGACTCGGTGGGCCGAAGGGCCTGTTTCAGTGCTGTATCTCTAATCTAATCTAATCTAACACTCCCAGGGTAGGTACAGCACGGGGGTTGGATACAGAGTAAAGTTCCCTCTACACTGTCCCCATCAAACACTCCCAGGACAGGTACAGCACAGGGTTAGATACAGAGTAAAGCTTCCTCTACACTGTCCCCATCAAACACTCCCAGGACAGGTACAGCACAGGGTTAGATACAGAGTAAAGCTTCCTCTACACTGTCCCCATCAAACACTCCCAGGACAGGTACAGCACAGGGTTAGATACAGAGTAAAGCTTCCTCTACACTGTCCCCATCAAACACTCCCAGGACAGGTACAGCACAGGGTTAGATACAGAGTAAAGCTCCCTCTACACTGTCCCCATCAAACACTCCCAGGACAGGTACAGCACAGGGTTAGATACAGAGTAAAGCTCCCTCTACACTGTCCCCATCAAACACTCCCAGGGCAGATACAGCACAGGGTTAGATACAGAGTAAAGCTTCCTCTACACTGTCCCCATCAAACACTCCCAGGACAGGTACAGCACAGGGTTAGATACAGAGTAAAGCTTCCTCTACACTGTCCCCATCAAACACTCCCAGGACAGGTACAGCACAGGGTTAGATACAGAGTAAAGCTTCCTCTACACTGTCCCCATCAAACACTCCCAGGACAGGTACAGCACGGTGTTCGATAAAAATCTAGTGTTATGGGCCAAATGGACTCCTCCTGTGTTGTTTGATTCTAAGAGACAATTTTAATGTGTTTCTAGAGGGAGAAGGGATTGAGGGATGTAATGGTTACAACAACAACTTATATTTATATAGCACCTTTAACATAATAACGTGTGCCAAGGTGCTTCACAAGAGCATTATAAAACAAAATTACACATCAAGCCACATCAGGCGATATTGGGGCAGATGATCAAAAGCTTGGTCAAAGAGGTAGGTCTTAAGGAGTGTCTTACAGGAAGAAAGCAAGATAGAGAGACAGAGAGGTTTAGGGAGGGAATTCCAGAGCTCAGGGCCCAGGCAGCTGAAGGTTAGGCCGCCAATGGCGGAGCAATTAAAATCGGGGTGGCCAGGATTAGAGGAGTGCAGTGTCTTGGGAGGTTGTGGGGATTGAGGAGATTACAGAGATAGGGAGGGGCGAGGCCAGGAGGGATTTGAAAATGATGGTGAGAATTTTAAAATTGAAGTGTTGCTTAATTGGCAGCCAATGTAGGTCAGTGAGCACAGTGGGTAATGGGTGAATGGGGAGTAAGTGCGAGTTAGGACATGGGCAGCAGAATTTTGGATGACCTTAGGTTTATGGAGCGTAGAATGTGAGAGACCAGCCAGGAGAGTGCTGGAATAATCAAGTCTAGAGGTAACTAAGGCATGAATGAGGGTTTTAGCAACAGACGAGCTGACGCAGGGGTGGAGTTGTGTGACATTACGGAGGTGGAAATAGGTGGTTTTAGTGATGGCACGGATGTGTTTAATTGGTTAGATAGCATTGAAGTGCCAAAAAGGGACCAATTTGTTTTGAGGCCTCATGAGGTTTCCATGTTCCTAAAAATTCTTGTAATTGTTTCTTTTCTAATATTTTTAGGGACTCTTGCCTTCCTGGAACAACCCACCATGGCTTTTGTGCGTCTCAGTGAAGCAGTCTTCCTTGAATCTGTCTTGGAGGTCACAGTGCCTGTGCGATTCATCTTTATCTTGTTTGGGCCAATGCAATCCAGCATGGATTACCATGAGATTGGACGTAGCATCTCCACACTGATGTCAGACAAGGTAAGACTCTCAATAAGGGTCAAGGGATGACGTGATCAAAGTTTTCAAGTTGGGGAGTCTAGGACGAGGAGACAGAGTCGAACAATTAGAGCCAGACCTTTCAGGAGTGAAATTAGGAAACACTTCTTCACACAAAGGGTGGTCGAAGTTTGGAACTCTTGCCCACGAACAGCAATTGATGCCGGATCAATTGTTAGTTTTAGCGCTGAGATTGATGGATTTTGGTTAACCAAAGGTATGAAGGGATATGGGGCAAAGGCAGGTAAATGGAGTTAGATCACAGATCAGCCAAGATCTCATTGAATGGAGGAACAGACTCGAGGGGCTGAATAGGCCTACTCCTGTTCCTATTTTTCAAAGTTCCTATACGTGCATTGAAGTAGCACGTCCAATGTAGTAAAATGTCCTCCAGTGCTTCACAGCACCGATTTTCAAACAAAATTTGACACTGAGCCACTGAAGGAGATACGAAGAGAGATGAGGTAGGTTTACAGGAGTAAAGAGAGGTGGAGAGGCGGAGAGGTTTAGGGAGGGAATTCCAAATCTTAGGACCCAGACAGCTGAAGGCACGGCCGCAAATAGTGGAGCGATTAAAATTGGGGATGCGGAGGAGGCCAGGATTGGAGGAGTGCAGAGATCTCGAAGGATTGAAGGGCTGGAGTAGATTACAGAGAGAGGAAATCAGTAGAGTATAAGAAAAACAGAGGAGACATAAAGGACTGGGAGGATTGTTAACATTGCTGAATGTTTTCCGTAGGATTTCCATGAGGCAGCGTATCAAGCCGATGATCGACTGGACCTCTTAAATGCCATCAATGAGTTCCTGGACTGCAGCATTGTTATTCCACCATTGGAACTGGAAGGCAAGGACCTACTGAGATCTGTTACTGCGTTTCAAAAGGAGATGCTGAGAAAAAGAAAACTCAGAGAGCAAAGAAGATCATTGATGAAGGAGGAAACCATATTGGAGGCTAAAGGTGAGATATAGCTGAGCTAGCCACAGATATGTAATCATCTGACCCACTGAACAGAACAGCATAGATACAGAGTAAAGCTCCCTCTACACAGTCCCCATCAAACACTAAAAAAAAGAGAGAAGGAAAAGAGAAAAAAAAAGAATAAAAGAAAAAGGAAAACAGGGTTAGATACAGAGTAAAGCTCCCTCTACACTGTCCCCATCAAACACTCCCAGGACAGATACAGCACGGGGTTAGATACAGAGTAAAGCTCCCTCTACACTGTCCCCGTCAAACACTCCCAGGGCAGGGACAGCACGGGGTTAGATACAGAGTAAAGCTCCCTCTACACTGTCCCCATCAAACACTCCCAGGGCAGGGACAGCACGGGGTTAGATACAGAGTAAAGCTCCCTCTACACTGCCTCTGATGACATGGAGGTCTCTGAGCCTCTGCGCCCAACTGGGAAAAAGAGGAGAAGGCACCCCTTCACAGAGGTAACACAGGGCCCTGAGGTGCAGGGCCCATCTGTTGGAGGGGAGCTGTCTCCTGGTTCAGGTCCCAAGATTTCCCCTACCACCACCATCATCAAGGCTGCAAAGTCTGGGCAGGAGCTCCCTACCCCTCGGGATAGAGGGGAGGGGGAGGTTCCTGTACCTGAGGCCCCTCCTGAAGGAGGAAGTGGAGCCCTGCTTGTGGTGGGGAAGCCTGGGGATGCCTTCCATTCTGTCACTGACACTGGGTCGGGTGCCCTGAGTGGAGGGGAGGGCGAGGCCCCAAAGGGTCGGCCCTCCCAGCCAAAATCCACCACCAATCAGGAGATACCCGAACCGGTTATAATTGAAAATTTTGCACCAACTGCTGGGCCTGTGGGTGCTGGCAGGGCAGGAGATGGCCTCCTCTCTCCACCTCCGGTCCCAGCTCCGGCTGGATTTCCGGACTTGGGCACTTCCATCTCCCCTGGATCGCTCATTGGCTTGGGGATGGAGGGGGAGGGGGGGGTCCTGAACCGCTGGTACCCACAGGCTCCAGTTCCATTCTAGAACCCAGAGAGGACTCCTCCGCCATCGATTCTGGGGGTGGGATTGTGACGGAGGCGGGACCAGCTGGCGCGGCCGGGACATTCGCCCCACAGTGTGTGGTGGGTGTGTCGGCTGCTGGCGGTGACGACCCGGAGGAGGATGGGGACTCGGTGTGGGGCACGGAGGACGATCTTGATTCCATCGCCAGTGCGGTGGTGGAGTCCCTCGTGCCTCCCACCGAGTCTCCTCTCATCCCCATGGCGGAACTCCGGGATTTCCTCGCGGTTTGTAGGGGTTGCCGCGATAAAGTTCAGCTGGCCCTCGGCCGTCGGTCGAGTCTGGCGCTGATCATCCAGTCCGTCCGTGCCACCCGCAAGAATGCGGGCAAGAGCGCGGGCGTGAAACTGGTTGACAGGCGCTGATTTAATGTGTTCCTCAATGGGTTGCTGGGGGAGTGGAAGGCCAGGTGCACTTCCACTCCCTCCTCACAGTGAGCTGTTGGTGACGGGTTTTAGGTACCTTTGACATGAAGATAACCGTAGCCAGCCTCAACGGCAGCAGGGGGTCTCACCGCAGATTTCACAATCTCTCAGTCCTCAGGGAAGGGAAATACGTGGTGAGCTTTCTGCAGGAAACCCACACCGTTCCAGGAGACGAAGCCACCTGGCTCCTGGAGTGGCAGGGTGGGGTCTACATGAGTCACTTCACCCCTATTTCTAGTGGGGTGGCGATCTTGACCCCGACCTTTCAGCCGGAGATCTTGGAGGTCAAGGAGCTAGTGCCGGGCCACTTGCTCCACCTCGCCGTTAGCCTGGATAGCGTGCCGCTCCACTTTGTGAACGTGTACTTGCCCAGGCCCGGCGCGTTGCAAGCGCGCTTCTTTGAAGATGTGTCCGCTCTCTTGAGCTCCATCGATAGCGGCGAGTGCATCATCCTCGGGGGGGATTTTAACTGTACCCTCTAGGTGGGGAATCGCTCCGGGCCCCAGCACGGCCAAGCATTGGTGGAGAGGTTGAGGGGACTGATCAGCTCCCTCAACTTGGTGAACGTCTGGTGGAATCTCCATCCCGACTCCAGTGCCTTCACTTGGAGGTCTGGAGGAGGAGAGTCCCGAATCGACCGCCTCTACTTTTCGCAGGCGTACGTCTCCCGCGTCTCGGCGGCCTCCATGCGGCTGGTGCCGTGTTCGGGCCACCGCCTGGTGTGGGCGGAGTTCACTCCGCTCCGCACACGGGCGGGGTCCGCGTACTGGCACTTTAACAACCGGCTGCTGGAAGACGAACGGTTCCAGGACTCGTTCCGTTGATTCTGGACTGACTGGAGAAGGAAGCGAGGGGAGGGGTTCCCCTCCTTGAGGCTATGGTGGGATGTGGGCAAGACTCACATCCATATCTTCTGTCAGGAGTGCGCGAAGGGGTCGACCAAGAGGCGGGAAGCCAAGATCGGGTGCCTTGAGAGGGAGGTGCTCGACTTGGAGTCCCGCCTCGGTCATGCCGTCGTGGACCCGGCCCTGTGGCAGGCGTACAAAGAGAAGAAGGGCGCGCTGAGGCACCTGCAGCTCATAGGGTCCCGAGGCGCGTACGTGAGGTCGCGGATCCAGATCCTGGAAGATTTGGACCGCGCCTCACCCTTCTTCTACTCGCTGGAAAAATGGCGGGAGGTCCGTAAGCAGCTCGTTGAGCTGCTGGCCGACGACAGATCCTCCATCACGGATCTGGAGGAAATGCGCCTCCTGGTCCGTACTCATTACAGTGCGTTGTTCTCCCTGGATCCGTCCAGCGAGGACATGCGCAGAGTTTTGTGGGAGGACCTGCCGCAGGTCAGCCCGGAGGGCGCCGAAGGATTGGAAGCTTCGCTCACGTTGACGGGCTGACCGTCCCCTTCTGGGATGTCTTGGGGGACGATTACGCACGGGTCCTAGGGGAAAGCCTGGCGACTGGGGAGATGCCCCTCTCGTGGCGCAGGGCGTCCTGCTGCCAAAGAGGGGTGATCTCTGCCTGCTTAAAAACTGGCGTCCGGTCTCCCTCCTCAGCACGGATTATACGATCTTTGCCCGGGCTATGTCTACCCGCCTGGGCTCCGTGCTGGCCCACATGATCCACCCCGACCAGTCCTACACGGTCCCGGGAAGGTCCATCCAGGACAACATCCACCTGGTCCGGGACCTGATCCATCTTTCCCAGAGGACTGGTCAGTCGGTCACCTTACTCTCCCTCGATCAGGAGAAGGCGTTCGACAGGGTGGATCACGAATACCTTTTCGGGACTCATTTTGTGGCCCGGGTCCGACTTTTATACGCTGCCGCAGAGTGTCTAGTCAAGGTTAACGGGTCCTTGACAGCACCCCTTCACTTTGGGAGAGGAGAGCGTCAGGGATGCCCCATGTCCGGCCAATTGTATACCATCTGCGTGGAGCCGTTCCTGTGCCTGCTTCGCAGGAGGTTGACGAGATTGGATCTGCGCGAGCCGGCCATGCGGGATGTCCTCTCGGCTTATGCCGATGATGTGCTCCTCGCGGTCACAGATCCCGTTGACTTGCAGAGGATGCGCGACTGCCAGCAAACCTTTTCTGCCGCGTCCTCTGCGAAGATCAATTGGGAGAAATGTTCCGGTCTCCTGGTGGGTCAGTGGCGGGTGGACCCCCTGCCGGAGGAGTTGACACCTTTTGCATGGAGCACCACGCACCTCCTCTATCTGGGAGTCCACCTTAGCCCCACTGAGGAAGCCTGGCCGGCAAACTGGCAGGAGTTGGAGGCGAAAGTCACCACTCGGCTGGGGCGCTGGACAGGACTGCTTCGAGTGCTTTCCTACATAGGCCGAGCGCTGGTCATAAACCAACTGGTGGCCTCGATGCTGTGGTACCAGTCAGTCACTTTGGCCACACCCCCTGCATTCGCCACCAAGATCCAGAAGAAACTCGTCGATTTCGTCTGGGGCAAGAGGAAACACTGGGTCTCTGCCGCGGTCCTGAGTCTCCCGTTCGAGGAGGGCGGTCAGTCGCTGGTGTACGTCCGCACCCAGGCTGCGACTCTCCGCCTTCAGACCCTGCAGAAATACCTGTACGTCGAGCGTCCTCCCAGATGGTGTGTGCTGGCGACGTATTTTTCCGCCAGTGTCACTGCCTTCAAGACGACACGCAGCTCCCGGTGGAGTCCATTAGCCACGCCTCTCTAAGGGAGTTGCCTTTCTTTTACCGGGATCTATTCCGAGGTCGTCTCCAGTCAAGGCGCTCCCCCACCAGTGGAGGAGAGCACCTTGGCTGTCCGGGAGCCGGCTCCGGGGACGGACCAGCAGCAGAGGAGTCGCCGAAGCTCCCGGGACGCCCCTCACTGCGGGTGGCGAGGGGGCTTGGGAGTGCGGTGCGATCCCGGCTGAGCTGACCCCCGCTCGGCCGGAACTGCTCATCGGACTCAGGCCCTGAAACCCTCCTCGGGAGCCGGTCCCGCACAACCCGAGCCGCCTCTCGGAAATGCCTTCCGTGCCATTCCAATCGGTGCGGAGGGGTTTCCTGCACGGGCTGCTCCTGCACACTCTCCACTTCCTCGCCCTCGTCAGCCGGCCGGACACGCCTTGGCGGTTCACGTTGCCATCTGTCGGCGAGGGGAAACCCTGATGAGGTCTCTCTATGCGGGAGTCTTCCCCCTTTACATCGGGAACCTGGGGTGGAGGGTGTTGCACAGGGCAGTCCCGTGCAATAGACTTTCAAGTAGGCTCACGGACTCCCAGGCCGCCTGTACGTTCTGCGGCCTGGACGACTCCGTGTTCCATGTATATATGGAGTGTACGAGGTTGCAGCCCCTCTTTGAGTATTTGAAGGGGCTGCTCCTCAAGTTCTGGCTGCACTTCAGTCCCACGCTCCTGATCTTTGGGCACCCGGTGCGGAGGGGCGTGGGCCGGGAGGAGGATCTCCTCGTCGGTCTGCTCCTGGGCCTGGCCAAGGTGGCAATTCACAGTCCAGGTTGCGGGCCGTCGGGGGGGTCCGTCCTCCCTGATTGCCTGCCCCTCTTCCGCGGTTACGTTCACGCCCGGCTGTCCCTGGAGAAGGAGCATGCGGCGTCCGCCGGTACGCTTGAGGCCTTCTGCGATCGGTGGGCACCGCAGGGCCTGGAGTGCATTGTCGACGCCGAATGGCATTTTAATTTGAGTTTTTGGTTTATTCATCTGTTTTTAATAAAGTTATTTAATAAATATGTATATAAAGGGGGCCTGTGGAATAAAGGCCCCCTCGACATAAAATATATAATGGGCGGCACAGTGGCGCAGTGGTTAGCACCGCAGCCTCACAGCTCCAGCGACCCGGGTTCAATTCCGGGTACTGCCTGTGCGGAGTTTGCAAGTTCTCCCTGTGTCTGCGTGGGTTTTCACCGGGTGCTCCGGTTTCCTCCCACCACCAAAAGACTTGCAGGTTATTAGGTAAATTGGCCATTATAAATTGCCCCTAGTATAGGTAGGTGGTAGGAGAATATAGGGACAGGTGGGGATGTGGTAGGAATATGGGATTAGTGTGGGATTAGTATACACGGGTGGTTGATGTTCGGCACAGACTCGGTGGGCCGAAGGGCCTGTTTCAGTGCTGTATCTCTAATAAATAAATATAAAAGGGGCCTGGGGTATAAAGGCAAAAAAAAAGGGTTGGGTTAATAAAAAGGGGTTAGATACAGAGTAAAGCTCCCTCTACACTGTCCCCATTAAACACTCCCAGGACAGGTACAGCACGGGGGTTAGATACAGAGTAAAGCTCCCTCTACACTGTCCCCATTAAACACTCCCAGGACAGGTACAGCACGGGGGTTAGATACAGAGTAAAGCTCCCTCTACACTGTCCCCATTAAACACTCCCAGGACAGGTACAGCACGGGGGTTAGATACAGAGTAAAGCTCCCTCTACACTGTCCCCATTAAACACTCCCAGGACAGGTACAGCACGGGGGTTAGATACAGAGTAAAGCTCCCTCTACACTGTCCCCATCAAACACTCCCAGGACAGGTACAGCACGGGGTTAGATACAGAGTAAAGCTCCCTCTACACTGTCCCCATCAAACACTCCCAGGACAGGTACAGTACCAGTTTGAGCGACAGTTCTGCAAGGGTCAGTTTTAATTTGGGATGAGGCCTAACAGTCTTTGTGAGGAAGTGCATGTTGAAATTACTCTAAATATTCCGGCTGGTCTGAGAACATAGGGAGTAGCAACAGGAGGAAGCCATTCGGCCCCTTGAGTCTTTTCCTATTCAGTAAGATCGTGGCCGATCTTCTACTTCAACTCCGCTTTCCCGTCCAATCCCCATATCCTGTCCATCCCGAGAATTGTTTACCTGTTTAAGTTAAATAAAACTGTCTGATATTTCTAGCCTAAAGCTGACCCTGGTGGAGTATATATTCAATGATCTAGTGAACATGGCATCACAGGGAATCATGGGTGATGGAGTTCATTGGCTATAGGAACAGGAGAACGCCATTCAGCCCCTTGAGGCTGTACTGCCTCTATTAGACCACAGCTGATCTGTATCTTAACTTCATTTAGCTAGCTTTGACACTTAACCAACTGAAACCTATTCAGCTCAATCTTAACCCCCAACATCCACAGTCTTTTGGGGGAGACAGTTCCAGATTTCCACTACCCTTTGTTTGAAGTGCTTCCTGACATCACCCCTGAGTGGCCTGGTTGTAATTTTAAGGTTTTGCCCCCTTGTTCTAGACTCCCCCACCGGAGGAAATAGTTTCTCTCTATCCCTTTATTGCATTAAACACCTTGATTAGGTCACCCTTCAATGTCCTAAACTGAGACCTTGTCTGCCCTCTCTATTTAACATTGTACCCAAAAGACAGCACCTCTGGCATTGTAGCACTCCCTCAGTACTACACTGGCAGTGTTAGCCTCGCTTTTGTGCTCAAGTCTCTGGAGTGGAAATGGAACCCACAATTTTCTGACTTAGAGAAGAGAGTGAGATCTACTGAGCCACAGCGAACACTTGAGCTGTAGTGAAACGAGTGGTAGCCGTAACCCTTTCAAAGACGGGGGTGGCGAGGGGGCGCGAGGGGGCGAGGGGAATGAACCCGCAGGCTGGTGTCACCTCAGGGGGTAATTGTGAGCTCTGGGTGTGAGCTGTGCCTCAATGGGTAGCACTCCTGTCTCTGACACAGAAAGAATTTTGTGACTTCTCCTTATCAGCTCAAACACTGACTGGGAGGAGGTACTGGAAAAGCTGGCTATGCTTAGGGTAGATAAGTCACCTGGTCCAGATGGCTGTATCCCAGGTTGCCAAAGGAAGTGTCTTCACAAAGGAGGACACAAATATCACACCAGAAATGTTGGGGGAAACGGGGCTTGGCGAGAGAGAGGAACTGAAGGAAATCAGTATTAGCAGAGAAATGGTGTTGGGGAAATTGATGGGATTGAAGGCCGATAAATCCCCAGGGCCAGATGGTGTGCATCCCAGAGTACTTAAAGAAGTGGCCTAGAAACAGTGGGTGTATTGGTGGTCATCTTCCAAGATTCTATAGACTCTGGAACAGTTCCTACAGATTGGAGAGAGACAATGGCACCAGGGCTGCAACTGATGTTAGGAAGTTCTTTCTTCAAAGAAGAAGTTGAAAGGGTTTTAAGCCTATATTGCAAGAGGGAGTTGGAGTGTAACAGTAAGGAAGTCTGCTGCAATTGTACAGGGCTTTGGACAGACCACACTTGGAGTATTGTATACAGTTCTGGTCTCTTTACCTAAGGAAGGATATACTTGCCTTATAGGGGATGGAACAAAGGTTCATTCATTTAATATCTCAGCTGTTCCCCCTTCCTCCTTGCGTAAATCCCCCTTTTGGTCACTAATTGGCCCTACCCCACCTTTCACCACCTTTTTACTATTTATATCTATATGCCTATAGAAAACTTTAGGATTCCCTTTAATGCTAGCTGACATTCTCCTTTCATACTCTCCTCTTGGCTTCTCATTTGATTTTACACTTTTTCACTTCCCCTCTGAACCTTCTATATTCAGCTTGGTTCTCCATTGTATTGTCCACCTAACATCTGTCATAAGCAGACTTTTTCTTCTCTCCATTTCTATCTCTTTTGTCATCCAGGGAGCTCTTGATTTGTTTACCCTACCTTTCCCCTTCAAGAGAATACACCTTGATTCTGCCTGAACTACCTCAGCTTTGAAGGTACTGTTCAGCTACTGTTTCTCCTGCCAACCTTTGATTCCAATTTATTCAGCACAGATCCATTCTTACCCCATTGAAGTTGGCTTTCCCTCAGTTAATTATTCTTACTCCAGATTGTTCTTTGTCCTTTCCAATAGCCAACCTAATCCTTATGATAAAATGATCTCTGTCCCCTAAATATTCTCTTCTACTGACACTTGATCCACTTGACCCACCTCATTCCCAAGAACCAGGTCTAGCAGTGCCTCCTTTCTCATTGGACTAGCAACATACTGTTGTAGAAAATTTTCCTGAACACACTCTAGGAACTCTTGCCCCTCACTATCCTTTACACTTCTATTATCCCAGTCTATATTTAGATAAAGTCCCCCATTATAACTACCCTATAATTCCTGCATATCTCTGTAATTTCCTTGCAAATTTGTTCCTCCACGTCCTTCCCACTAACTGGTGGCCTATAGACAACACCGAGCAATGTAACTGCACCTTTTTTGTTCCTTAGCTCTAGCCAAATAGATTCTGTCCTCAACCCCTCTGGGACATCCTATCTCTCCAGCATTGCAATGCCCTCCTTAATCAATACCACCATCCCTCCCCCTTTTTTCCCTTTCCTATCTTTCCTGAACACCTTGTATCCAGGAATATCTAACACCCAGTCCTGCCCTTCTTTGAGCCAGGTCTCTGTTATAGCCACAACATCATATTTCCACATGAAAATCTGTGCCTGTACCTCACCATTATTAACCACACTCCGTGCATTCACATATATGCACATTAACCCTGATTTAGACTTTGTTACTTTCTCCCTTACTCTGACCCCACCTAATAACATACTATTCCTTACTCTAGTGCTACCTATCGCTCCCAGTATACTGTGCACCTTGTCTCCCAGTATTCTGTGCAATACTGAGGCATGCTATCCTACTGAAAGTGCTGTCAATAAACTGTCAGGTGGCTGTGGAAGATCCTATGGAAGCTGAATCTGGTGCTGACAGACAGCTGGGGGACAGCCTCCATGTCAGTCCGAAGGACACCAGCAAAGAGACTGAAAAGAACGGGTAGTGTGGAGGGGTAGCATGAGAATTAGGAAGTCTTGCTTGAGTTAAGTTCAGCTTTTCTTTGCTTCCTCCCTTAGACATGATCGAGGAGGAAAATGAGGAAAGTGAACATGACCCACTGGAGAGAACAAGAGTTCCGTTTGGGGGCTTGATCCGGGATGTCAAGCGGAGATACCCCAAATACCTGAGTGACATTCGGGATGCATTGGACTGTCAGTGCTTGGCTGCAATCATCTTCATTTACTTTGCAGCACTGTCACCTGCCATCACCTTCGGAGGATTACTCGGTAACTTATTACAGGTGTAGCACGGGGTTTAAAATCTGCAGAAAATGCATGTCACTACCATCGTCCCACCCTCTCTTATAGAGTCATAGAGTTATACAGCACAGAAACAGGTCCTTCGGCCCACCCAGTCCATGTCGGCCATCGAGCGTTTCAAGTGTTCATCTAAATGCTTCTTAAATGTTATGAGGGTTCCTGCCTCTACCACCCCTTCAGGCAGTGTGTTCCAGATTCCAACCATCCTCTGGGTGAAAATTGTTTTCCTCAAATCCCCCTAAACCTCCTGCCCCTTACCTTAAATCTATGCCCCCTGGTTATTGACACCTCTGCTAAGGGAAAAGGTTTCTTCCTATCTAACCTATCAATGCCCCTCATAATTTTGTATACCTCAATCAGGTCCCCCCTCTCAGCCTTCTCTGCTCCAAGGAAAACAAACCTAGCGTTTTCAGTCTCTCTTCATAGCTGAAATGCTCCAGCCCAGGCAACATCCTGGTGAATCTCCTCTGCACCCTCTCCAGTGCAATCATATCCTTCCTATAGTGTGGTGCCCAGAACTGTACACAGTCTTCCAGCTGTGGCCCAACTAGCATTTTATACAGCTTTCATCATAACCTCCCTGCTCTTATATTCTATGCCTCGGCTAATAAAGGCAAGTATCCCATATGCCTTCCTGACCACCTTTATCGACCTGTGCTGCTGCCTTCAGTGATCCTCCCTCCTTCCCTTCATCTGTCACACTCCGTCCCTCCCTCCTCCAACCCCAGGGAGACTCGGTTGGGAGATTGTAAAGTGCACGGTGTATTCCCAGTCTACACCATCCTCTGCAGTCTTTACATAGAACTTACAGTACAAAAACAGGCCATTCGGCCCAACTGGTCCATGCCAGTGTTTACGCTCCACACGAGCCTCCTTTCACCCCTCATCATCTCACCCCATCAACGTATCCTTCTGTTTCACCCTCATGTGCTTATCTGGCTTCCTCTTAAATGTATCTATATACTTGAAAATTGGTTATATGCTTCAAAAAGGAAGATTTTGCAGGGCTATGGAGAAAGAGCAGGGGCAGTGGGACTATGGGACTGCTCTCGCAGAGAGTTAGTATGAGCACAATGGGCTGCTTTCCATGCTGCATGGTGATGAGGGGAATTGACAGAATTGTTTGAACAAAGAACAGTACAGCACAGGAACAGGCCATTCGGCCCTCCAAGCCTGCACTGATCTTGATGCCTGCCTAAACTAACACCTTCTACACTTCCAGGGCCCATATCCCTCTATTCCCTTCCTATTCATATATTTGTCAAGATGTCTCTTAAACATCTCTATCGTATCTGCTTCCACCACCTCCCCTGGCAGCAAGTTCCAGGCACTCACCACCCTCTGTGTAAAAACTTGCCTCGCACATCCCCTCTAAACTTTGCCCCTCGCACCTTAAACCTATGCCCCCTAGTAACTGACTCTTCCACCCTGGGAAAAAGCTTCTGACTATCCACTCTGTCCATGCCGCTCATAACTTTGTAAACCTCTATCATGTCGCCCCTCCACCTCCGTCGTTCCAGTGAAAACAATCCGAGTTTTTCCACCCTCTCCTCATAGCTAATGCCCTCCAGACCAGGCAACATCCTGGTAAACCTCCTCTGTACTCTCTCCACGTCCTTCTGGTAGTGTGGCGACCAGAATTGCACGCAATATTCTAAGTGTGGCCTAACTAAGGTTCTGTACAGCTGCAACATGACTTGCCAATTTTTATACTCTGTGCCCCGACCGATGAAGGCAAGCATGCCGTATGCCTTCTTGACTACCTTATCCACCTGCGTTGCCACTTTCAGTGACCTGTGGACCTGTACACCCAGATCTCTCTGCCTGTCAATACTCCGAAGGGTTCTGCCATTTACTGTATACCTCCCACCTGCATTAGACCTTCCAAAATGCATTACCTCACATTTGTCCGGATTAAACTCCATCTGCCATTTCTCCGCCCAAGTCTCCAACTGATCTATATCCTGCTGTATCCTCTGACAATCCTCATCACTATCCGCAACTCCACCAACCTTTGTGTCGTCCGCAAACTTACTAATCAGACCAGCTACATTTTCCTCCAAATCATTCATATATACTACAAACAGCAAAGGTCCCAGCACTGATCCCTGCGGAACACCACTAGTCACATCCCTCCATTCAGAAAAGCACCCTTCCACTGCTACCCTCTGTCTTCTGTGACCGAGCCAGTTTGCTGAGGTTCCAAATAGCAGGGGACATGAGTTATGTTTCACAGGGTAATTGAGGTGAAGAACAAGTTCCCAGGGAAGGATATTGAGGGAAGATGTTAGAAATGGACAAGGGACAGTGAGATGTGTCTTGGTAAGGGACAGAAAGAGATTGTTAGAAGGTATGGTTGAGGCCATTCAAAGAGCAATAATTTCCCTATGTCTCTAAAAAAATCCCTTTTGCTCTTCCCACTATATGTTCCTATATCTGTCGGAGAGTATTTTTTTTCTTTCATGGGATGTGAGCATCACTGGAAATTCCAGTATTTGTTGCCCATCCCTAATTGCCCTTAACAACTGAGTGGCTTGCTCGGCCGTTTCAGAGGGCAGTTAAGAGTCAACCACATTGCTGTGGGTCTGGTGTCACATGTAGGCCAGACCAGGTAAGGACAGCAGATTTCCTTCCCTCAAGGACATTTCTGAGCTCAGATGGATTTTTTGCAACAATTGATGATAGTTCCATGGAACCGTTACTGAGACTAGCTTCCAATTCCAGATTTTTATTAATTAATTGAATTTAAATTGCTGCCATGGTGGGATTTGAATTCATATCCCTAGGGTATTAGCTGGGCCTCTGGACTACTAGTTCAGTGACATTTCCTCTACGCCACTGGGGGCGGGAGTGGGGGGGGGTGGGGGGATTGGTGAAGACTCTCTAAAAGGTTTGTAAGTCAGGTTTTACAGTGTGGTAAGCCTTGCTGCTTCTAACAATGTGATTTCCATCTTTCTCAGGTACAAAGACGGAGGGATTCATTGGGGTGTCGGAGTTAATCGTCTCCACATCAGCAACGGGCGTTGTCTTCTCTCTGCTGGGAGCTCAGCCACTGCTCGTGATTGGATTCACAGGACCTCTCCTGCTGTTTGAAGAAGCATTTTACAAGGTAAGGGTGTGACCAAGTCCCGTTCACCCATCACCTCCTGTGCTCGCTGACCTACATTGGCTCCCAGTCTGGCAACGCCTGAACTTTAAAATTCTCGTCCTTGTTTCAAATTCCTCCACAGCCTCACTCCTCCCTATCTCTGTCACCTCTTCCAGTCCCACAACCCTCCGAGATCTCTGCGCTCCTCCAATTCCGGCCTCTTGAGCATCCCCTGATTTCCATCACTCCACCATTGGTGCCCGCACCTTCAGCTGCCTGGGTCCTAAGCTCTGGAATTCCCTCCCTCAACCTCTCCGCCTCTCTGTCCTCCTTTAAGACGCTTCTTTTAAACTAACCTCTTTGACCAAGCTTATGATCACCCTGTCCTAATATCTCCTTATGTGACTCAGTGTCAAATTTTGTTTGATAATCGCTCCTGTGAAGCATCTTGGGATGTTTTACTGCACAAGAGGCCAGAATTGGAGGAATGTAGGGCTCTGGGAGGGTTTGTAGGATTGGAGGAGGTTCCAGAGATAGGGAGGGGTGGGGGAAGAAGCTATGGAGGAATTTAAACACAATGATAAGAATATTAAAATTGCCTCATCCAAATGGCTGTGCTTCAATTTTATCAAGAATAACTCACCACAATTTGTGATTCACGATCCCTTTACGGCAGCTGCCTAGGGAATAACAGAAAGAATTTTGTGACTTCTCCTTATCAGCTCAAACACTGACTGACTGGGACCATCACTCAGAGAAAGTCTCTTAAAAATCTAAAGATTCTTTCAACCTCCTACTGCTGCTGCTGGGGGCTGCTTTGGTGTTCTGACTGAGGCGGGAGCAATGCCCTGTCAATTCAGTCCCATCACTCCACAGGTCGCAGCATATTATTAAAGTTTTCCCACCCAACCGGAAAACAGCCAAATTAAACCCCCCAGAAAAAAAGAGACCAAACCAGGTATTTTTAGACAACAACAAATTAACTATTTACCAAAAAACTAGCTCCTTACAGAATTTTTGCTGAGAGAAAATAGCTCCTCAGTAGCATGCTTTGCTGGAGAGTCTCTCAAAAATCTAACTGATTTTTGCCAGATTTACACACAGCCAAATCAAAACATTATGCCATGTGATTTCTCTCTCAGTCTTAAAGGCACACTGTTTTAAACAGAGTCTTAAAGGCAAACACTTCTTTTAAATCTGAAGAGAAAATAAATACAAGTCAATTACATTACTAAAACTTAATTAAAATGCAACTTAGTGATGACAGTAACAAGTAGGCCGAGTCACATGGACCTTGGCAATTTCTCATGTGCTCCTAAACCCTCCACCCCATGGTGATTTGCTCCGATTGACACTGAGTGCTCAATTGGGTTTGAAGCTGATCTGGACCTTCTCTCAAAATGGAAATCAGAGGAACAGTTGGATAGGAGTATGCCATTTAGCCCCTTGAGCCTGTTCCACCATTCCGTTAGATCATTCTTTGAAGGGATCTGGGCATTGCTGGCAAGGACAGCATTTGTTGCCCATCCCTAATTGCCCTTGACAACTGAGTGTCTTGCTAGGCCATTTCAGAGGGCAGTTAAGAGTCAACCACATTGCTGTGGGTCTGGAGTCACATGTAGGCCAGACCAGGTAAGCACAGCAGATTTCCTTCCCTAAAGGGATATGAGTGAAGCAGATGGGTTTTTACGACAATCAGTGATAGTTTCATGGCACCATTACTGAGTCTAGCTTTCAATTCCAGATTTTTATTAATTAATTGAATTTAATTGCTGCTTTGGTGGGATTTGAACCCATGTCCCCAGGACATTAGCCTGGGTCTCTATATCACTCGTCCGTGACATTACCATCTGCCCCTTAGTGTCCTTCCCTAACAAGCAATCTCAGTTTTGAAATGGTCAATTCATTCCCCAGTCTCAAAAGTATTTTGGGGGCGAGAGTTCCAGATTCCCACTCCCCTTTGTGTGAAGAAATGCTTCCTGACATCACCCCTGAACGGCCTGGCTCGAATTTTAAGGCTGTGCCCCTTTGTTCTGGACTCCCCCTCCCCCCCCCCCCCCCACCCCACCAGAGGAAATAGTTTCTGTCTACCATATCAAATCCTTTAATTATCTTAAACACCTTATTTGGATCACCCCTTAATCTGCTATACTCAAGGGAATACAAGCCTGGTCTATGCAGCCCACTGTCCTCACCTTTTAACCCTTTTAGCCCCAGTATCGTTCTACCAAATCCCCCCCCACCCCACAAAAGGCTGAGTGAGTAACGGGACAAATCTTCCTCGGTCCTACACTATACATTGCCTCCAAAGAGTGTTTGGAATGAGTATTGTAGCATTGATCAGTTTGGAGAGGAGCTGTGATTGGCATCTTCAGGGTTAACTCATCCCTCCTTTTCCTTCCCCCTGCTTCCCCCTGCCTCTCCTCCCACATCGCCAGTTCAGCAAGACCCAGAATATTGACTACCTCACGGGTCGTGTGTGGATCGGCTTCTGGCTCATGATCATTGTGGTCGTCACGGTGGCTTTCGAGGGCAGTTTACTGGTACGCTACATCTCACTCTTCACCCAGGAGATCTTTGCCTTCCTCATCTCTGCCATCTTCATCTACGAGACCTTCCACAATCTTTATGAGGTAAGTGCTCACTCAGTTACGATAAAGGCCCCACAGTTGGAACATTGTGACCAACTCTGGGCGCCACACTTTAAGAAGGATGTCAAGGCCTGGGAGAGAGTATGGAGGAGATTTACTAGAAAGGTACAAGGGATGAAGGAATTATGTGAAGAAACTAGAAAATCTGGGGGTGTTAAAAAGCTTTGTATTTTTT